>NW_015547662.1:4357682-4357953 GCF_001515605.1 Sinocyclocheilus anshuiensis | reverse complement strand
ACTATTTAAAATAACTGCTTTCTATTTGAATATATTGTAAAATGTGGTGAAGAAATTATAGAAATGATACTTTTAGCAAAGATGCTTTAAATTGATCAAAAATGATGATAAAGACATTTATAATGTTACAAAATATTTCTATTTCAGATAAATGCTGTTCTTCTGAACTTTCAAAGAAACCATCAAAGAAACCTGAAAAATTGCTACTCAGCTGTTTTCAACATAATAATAATAATAAATGTTTTTTGAGCAGCAAATCAGTATATTAGAA
>NW_015547662.1:4352923-4357529 GCF_001515605.1 Sinocyclocheilus anshuiensis | reverse complement strand
CTGGACCAAAAAATGCCAGGGCCGATTTTTTTGTCCCAGTCCAGCACTGGACATGAGAACACATTTTGATCATTTTCTGGGTCATGAAAGAGTCTGTGCTTGTAAAATATTTGCTTCTTTCTTTACTGCAAAACTCTCACTCTGCCTGGAATCGCTTAAATCTGCACTAACAATGTGTTCCTGTCAGGTATTACACATGCGCACTTCAATAAGCCGACAGAAAGCAGGTTAATGCGTTTACATGACGCGCACAATCTGTAAAAGGCAAAAAACTACCTGTGTCGACTGGTTTATGCTTATGCTGTTTATGACCTTACTCTGATAAAAGAAAACAGGTTACAGGTTACTTTTACATGACCACGTGCATTGTCGGCTTATTAAGCATAATCGGCTTAAGAACGTGCATGTAAACACACTCATATTGTGTCTAAAATGTAAAATATGAAATTCTTGTTTATTTATAAACATTCTCATAATTTTGGTACTGTCTATTACTGCATTTGAATCCACTGCAGCTCATATAGACATTGAAAGAATGGCAAATAGATCAAATCAATCAAATGGATATTAGAGTCAGATGCTGCTGCAGATGTTTCGTCTGTCTGATAAAGCATTAAGCTAGAAATGGTGGTCACACACAGATGGGTCTGAGATTAGAGGTATTTTGTCAGACACACATATAGTCACACACTGATTGTCTTTCCAGAGGCTTTTGCATGGGTAAAACATCCTTGAGGACTGAGTTACACACAAACACACACATAAACTGATGTGAAGTGGATCAAGACCTTGCTTTGCTTAAAGGGACAAGCCATGCAAAATGGCTAAGGCTCAGCATAGCCACAGAAGCTCAAAGGTGTGTGTGTCTTCCTGTGCGGAACAGATCATACCAACTGAGTCTGACACAACCTTGGATTCATGACGGAAACTAGGTGTGTGTGTGTCAGTATTCTGTTTTGAGAGGAGGAGTGCAGTCACTGGAGATCTTATCCCACATGCAGTGGGGAGGAAATGGCAAGTGTGTGTGTGTGTGTGTGTGTGTGTTGCTACCGGCTTGGCAAGCCATTGTTTTGTCATGTCATTGGCACACCCCCTCCACAGCATTGGTGGGCTTATGAGTTATGATGGGATAAGATGCAGAGAAAAATGATTCTGACATGTTTGTTTATTTTTGCTCTGCAGTGAAAGCAGATTACATGCAGCTTAGCAGACACTTCTGACCTTTTCATGATTTTCTCAAAAACTCTATAAGAACTATAAAAAACTGTAGGAGATGGCACTGCTTTGTGACTTTAATGTCTTTCGATGATCATTTGACATTTAAAGACAATTTTAAAAGGTTTTGGTAAACAGACACTAGATGCAAAGCTAGAACAGTCTAGAAGGGATCATATCAGACAAGATTATTGGAGTATGTTTTACCAGAAAATTGTCAGTTTCATCTTCAAAATTTCACATTTAAAACAATCTGTTGCTTGCCATTTTTTCTTTCTGAGTGAAAATTGTTTCTACACTATTTTAATGTTAAACCCCCCCCCATGTGATCCACTAATTCTTCTTCCTATTATTATTATTATTATTTATTTTATTTTTAATTGTTTGGCAAAGCAGTCATAATTTAGTTTATTTATAGTAATTTATAAATGAAGTTAACACAATCTGCTCTGAAATGTGCAGCTCAGACTGTTGAAGTCAAATGTAAGAAATCCAAGGATTTCAGAATGACCTGTTTTTAGTTTTACAACATCTTTGATCAAGTAAATCAAAATCAAAAATCAAAATCCTATGTCTCTATGCCAAAAATCCATCAGCACAGTCACATTGATCACAAAAAAGTCACATTGTCAAAAAAAAGTTTTTTTTCCCCACAAAAAAGTCACAAAAATACTTTTTTAAAATGTTCTAGCCAACATACAGTACTGCACTGAAATGTTTTTGATATAATATAATATATATATACACACACACACACACACACACACATAAATATAGATAGATAGATAGATTATATGACACCTTTAATAGACAAAAAGGCAGTTACCATGTATTGTGTGTGTTTGTGTATTTTAGGGTCTCTTTCTGCTGATGCTGAGGAGAGGCTGGTAGATTTTCTGCTTGGTCCTGAGCGTTACAATAAACTTATCCGTCCTGCGGTCAATAAGAGTCAGCAGGTCACTATTGGCATCAAAGTCTCTCTTGCACAGCTCATTAGTGTGGTAAGTTTGTCTCATATACACACACACACAGCAAACACCAAATTTTAGAGCAGAGGTGGGCAGCTCTGACCCTCAAGGTCAAAACCTCAAGGTTTCGCAGAGTTTTGCTCCAACCCTAAACAAACACACCTGCCTTGTGTGATTTATTAAAATATATGTGTGATATCAGCATCATAAATATATATGAACTCATGACCTAACATATGCTGTATATGAAACTTTTTGTAAGTGACTCTGGGTAAGAGTGTCTGCTAAATGTCTTAAATGTTAGATACATTTCTGTTTAAAAGTTTGGAGTCAGTACATTTTTAAAAATGTTTTTGAAAGAAGATTCTTATGTTTAACAAGGCTGCATTTATTTGATAAGAAGCAGTACTATTGTGAAATATTATTACAATTTTAAATAACTATTTTCTACTTTACATTTAGAATTTTTTTTTGTAATGTCAAAGCTGAGTTTTCAGCATCATTACTCCAGTCTTCAGTGTCACATGATCCTTCAGAAATCATTCTAACATGCTGATTTGCTGCTCAAGAAACATTAATTAATGAGGTGGAGAAAGCGTATTTTTTCCCTCAGAATTCTTTGATGAACAGAAAGTTTGAAGCACAGCTTGTATTTGAAATAGAAATCTTTTGTAACATCATGGATATCATTTTTGATCAATTTAATGCTGAATAAAAATATCAGTTTCTTTTCTGACTTAAACTTTATAGCTAATATTTAAATAAAGTTAAAATATTTGATATTTAAATAATTAATATTTAAGGCATTTTGCATGCAATTGTGTGTGTTTGTAGAAATGGTGCATTTAATGTTCATGTCACAAGCACACGATTGAGCTGTGGTGCAGCAGTAACATACCCGTGACACATTAGAGACTTAAGGTACATTCGCACTGACAGGTAAAATCCCATTGACGCTCTGTTCTAACCAGGCGCAGTGCCACACAGTGACAAGCGACAAAACAATCTCTTACTATTTTTGTCCTGTTGCACTGGGTAGCCCCGCCCTCTGCAGAATCTCATTTGTTCAAATCTGTGCTTCACACAGCTGTATATTAAACAGCAAATTCAGACTGACTTTCACTGTCAGTGAGGACAGAGACGCTGTAACCCTGTCATGTCTTTTCCGGATAGGACTCAGTGTTAGTGCTCACACGGGCGATGCAGGTTAGAGTCTGGATTGTGTCATGTCCTGATCTCATCATATCCCTGTCACTCCGCCCAATTATTTTCTCTTCACTTTTCGCTGTTACATGCAATGCTCTGCTCTTTTTATAGAATGAGAGGGAACAAATCATGACGACAAATGTGTGGCTGACTCAGGTAAGCTCACCTGCTATGCCTGCGCACTCATCTGGATAGTGTTATAAAACACAGTCAAATCAGCTGTCAAACACATGAGTGCACTCACTGCGTGCCGCAGATTTGAGTTGTAATTCAGTTATAGTTCACTTTTAGGTAATTTCGAAAAGTAATGGAAAATCCTGTTTAACCAAGTGAATGCATTTAATGTGTTTGGTATCAATTCTGGTACATCGGCTCACCCAATTTGAACAGTTTTAACCACATTTTTCTCTCTCTGTAGGAGTGGAATGACTACAGACTGGTGTGGGACCCGAATGAGTACGAGGGCATCAAAAAACTACGAATTCCATCGCAGCACATCTGGCTTCCTGATATAGTACTCTATAACAAGTATGCCATAACTGTGACCAGTACATTTATATACCAGTAGCACATATACACTGTCTATAGACTTCTATTCAAAAGTTTGGGCTCAGTAAGAGTTTTAATTTATTTTGAAGGTCTCTTCTGCTCACCAAGGCTGCATTTATTTGATCAAAAATACAGAAAAATCAGTAATATTGTGAAATAATATTTCAAATTAAAATAACTGTGAATATATTGTAAAATGTAATTTGTTCCTGTGATCAAAGCTGAATTTTCAGCATCATTATTCCAGTCTTCAGTGTCACATGATCTTCAGAAATCATTCTAAATCATTCTGAAAACAATTATGTTTATTATTATTTTTGTGAAAACCATCATTTTTCCTAGGATTCTTTGATGAATAGAAAAAACTGTCACTTTTTTTTAATCAATTTCTACGTAAAAAATAATTTATTAGTGAAATTAATATTTAAAAGTGAAATTGATTTCTTTAAAAGTAATAAAAGTATTAATTTCTAAAAATAAAATACTGATAATAGTACTGACCCCATAATTGTGAATGACAATATGAGCATAATATGACTATGATTTTCTATTGGTTGAGTGGTTCAGATGTTTATTTTCACAGATCACACCACAAAATCAAGAATTTTTTATTTTTTAGAAATTTATTTTATTTATATTTGCTAAAAATATATTATTATAAACTATAT
>NW_015547662.1:4351981-4352832 GCF_001515605.1 Sinocyclocheilus anshuiensis | reverse complement strand
ATATAACTGATACATACTTTCATTCAGTGTAGTTATGCAAGTCTTACATGTGTATCATAACGTTTGATAAATTAATGTTTTATTTGAAATAGCTCGGAGCAGTAGCTTTGGAAACAGTTATTAGTACCACACTAACTTAATTTTTGCAGCTTTTCTCAGTCCTTATTAAGGCCATGAGCCTTATAACTTTTGGGATGTTGTGAGACTTTGATGCACAGTCAGTGTTTAGTGTCAAACTCAATACAACAAGCAAGCTGTCACTGTTTCAAGAGCCCGGCTAATTACCATATGCTAGAAAGTTGCCAAAAGTAAGAGCAGTCTCCTCCCTTGATGCTGTTGTTTCATGTCGTTCACGTCTACGCTCTTGTCAACGCTCTGAAGAATGAAGAAAAAAATGTGAATGACAAGCAAAATGTTTAAAGTGTTTGATCTAAGTCAGATGGTTGTTCCTAGTGGAAGCAATGTGCGTTATATAACCTCTATTTTAGTAGATAAAAATAGAGGATGCACTTGTGCATGTTCATTGCTTAAATGGATAAATTGTGTGGGATGAGACTTTAATTTGCTTAAGAGGCATTTCTTCATGTAAAGAGACACTGGTGCATGTAATCCTTTGCTAAAATAAGCATTGTATTTCTATGATAATTTTAATTGAAAAGCTGTACACTAATAATTTTTCAAGGGCACAGAGGGAGAGAGATCCTGGATTAAAGATCTGTTAATTAATGCATACTAATTAGGAACTGTGTATGATGAGGAGGCGTTCTCAGCTTATATACATGGGTTTTTCAAAATGGGGGCTATGGTTTAAGTTAACTACACACACACACACACACACACACACACACACA
>NW_015547662.1:4337529-4351962 GCF_001515605.1 Sinocyclocheilus anshuiensis | reverse complement strand
TGTCCCCAAAATATGGTTAAGTAGGTACACACACACACACACACACACACACACACACACACACACACACTTTTAGTCATTTAGCAGATGCTTTGTCCAAAGTGACTTACAAATGAATATATTTATAATTATATAACTAACCTAACCCTAACCCTAACACACCAAATTTTATATTTTTATATTTGAATTTTCATGAAATCTAACCACAATTAACCACAATTATTTTAATGAATTGAGTCTTAAAATAAAAAAATGTATGTACTAATAAATAAATAAAATGAAATCTTAAAATTCTTGTCTAAATCTAACATTAATAGTGGGTATAAGAATAATTTTTTTTTAACACATTTATTTGATTTAGAAATGAAATCTTATTTGGAATTTTTTTTATTTATTTAAATACATTGTTTATTTGTTTTTTATAAATACAGTGGGTACGGAAAGTATTCAGACTCCCTTAAATTTTTCACTCTTTGTTATATTGCAGCCATTTGCTAAAATCATTTAAGTTAATTTTTTTTCCTCATTAATGTACACACAGCACCCCATATTGACAGAAAAACACAGAATCGTTGACATTTTTGCAGATTTATTAAAAAAGAAAAACTGAAATATCAATTTAAAAAAAAAAAAAAATAATTTAAATGCATTTGGAACTGCATTAAATTGTTTATTTGTTTTTTTTATAAATATATTTACATAAAATAAAAAAATAATATATATATACTGTATATATATATATATATATAATGTATTTTAAATAAATATTTTATAAATATTTTAAATAAATAAAATAAATATAGAATGCATTTAGAACTGCATGCATTTTGCCTTTGTAACTCCCTTTTTGCTCTGTAGGAATACACAGAATACAACTGATTGATATGTATAATATTCTTTTTTCTTACAGTGCTGATGGTGTATATGAAGTATCATTTTACTGCAATGCCGTTGTCTCCAACACTGGTGATATATTCTGGCTCCCTCCTGCCATCTACAAGAGCGCCTGTGCTATAGAAGTCCGTAGCTTCCCTTTCGATCAACAGAACTGCACGCTTAAATTCCGTTCTTGGACCTATGACCGCACAGAACTCGATCTTGTCTTGACGTCTGATTTTGCCAGTCGAGATGACTACACACCCAGCGGCGAATGGGATATTGTGTCGCTCCCTGGCAGAAAAAACGAAGACCCCAATGACCTCACATATCTGGATATCACATACGACTTTGTGATTAGACGCAAACCTCTCTTCTACACGATTAACCTCATCATTCCATGCGTCCTCATCACTTCTCTTGCAATTCTGGTTTTCTACCTCCCTTCAGACTGTGGAGAGAAGATGACTCTTTGTATATCGGTTCTTCTGGCTCTTACTGTGTTTCTGCTCCTGATATCCAAGATCGTTCCACCAACATCATTGGCTGTTCCATTAATAGGGAAGTATCTGATGTTTACGATGGTGCTGGTCACATTTTCTATTGTGACGAGTGTGTGTGTGCTCAACGTGCACCACCGTTCTCCATCGACACACCACATGCCCGAATGGGTCAAGCGTGTGTTCCTTCATAATCTTCCTGCTTTCCTTCTGATGCGACGGCCTGGAAGGTCTAATGTACGGGAAAGGTTTCGACGGAAACATCAACGGAAATCATTCTCATCTGATGCGAAGGGCATAAGGTTGGATGGAGGCTCATTCTTCTTAAGTGATGACCCTGGGCGTGTGTGCGGGGCCTGGAGGGTCGGCGACCTCCCTGAGGGGTCAGAGTTCAGGCAGAGAGTGAAAGTCAGGCACGACCAAGATGTGGATGAGGCCATAGAGGGTGTGAGGTTCATTGCTGAACATATGAAGATCGAGGATGATGATGAAGGGGTGAGATGTGGTTTTGTATTTTATTGACTGATTGACTTAATGAATGTATTTATTACTGAGTTTGAGTAGATGACTTTAATCAGATAGCACACAGTGAATCACTGGTCTTTTTAGTGAATCAACAACATACAGCACAACAATTGTTGATCTAATGAATCTTATGGGTTGGTTCTTTTAAGTACATCAAAAATCATGCAGAGGAACTGGTGTAGCCTGATTCCTGAACAAATGACTCTTATGGGTCAGTTCTTTTTAATGAATAAAAAAAACAAAACATGTAGCACAACCAGTGTAGTCTTAATGAATCAAACAACATGTAGTGCAACCAGTGTAATCTGATTCTTGAACAAAGGACTCTTAGTGGCTGGTTCTTTTTAGTGAATCAAAAAACAAGCAGCACAACTGATGTAGCCTGATTCCTGAACAAATGACTCTTATGGGTTGGTTCTTTTAATTGAATAAAAAAAAAAAAAAAAAAAAAACCTTCACCAGAACCAGTGTAGCTTGATTCCTGAACAAATGACTCTTATGAGTCGGTTCTTTTTAGTGAATCAAAAAACATTTAGTGCAACCAGTGTAATCTGATTCTTGAACAAATGACTCTTAGTGGCTGGTTCTTTTTAGTGAATCAAAAAACAAGCAGCACAACTGATGTAGCCTGATTCCTGAACAAATGACTCTTATGGGTTGGTTCTTTTAATTGAATCAAAAAAAAAAAAAGTGCACCAGAACCAGTGTAGCTTGATTCCTGAACAAATGACTCTTATGGGTTGGTTCTTTTAATTGAATCAAAAAAAAAAAAAGTGCACCAGAACCAGTGTAGCTTGATTCCTGAACAAATGACTCTTATGGGTTGGTTCTTTTAATTGAATCAAAAAAAAAAAAAGTGCACCAGAACCAGTGTAGCTTGATTCCTGAACAAATGACTCTTATGGGTTGGTTCTTTTAATTGAATCAAAAAAAAAAAAAGTGCACCAGAACCAGTGTATAGCCTGATTCCCGAACAAATGACTCTTATGAGTCGGTTCTTTTTAGTGAATCAAAAAACATTTAGTGCAACCAGTGTAATCTGATTCTTGAACAAATGATTCTTAGTAGCTGGTTCTTTTTAGTGAATAAAAAAACATGCCGCACAACTGGTGTAGCCTGATTCCCAAACAAATGACTCTTATGAGTCGGTTCTTTTTAGCGAATCAAAAAACATTTAGTGTAACCAGTGTAATCTGATTCTTGAACAAATGATTCTTAGTAGCTGGTTCTTTTTAGTGAATCAAAAAACATGCCGCACAACTGGTGTAGCCTGATTCCCGAACAAATTACTCGTATGAGTCGGTTCTTTTTAGTGAATCAAAAAACATTTAGTGCAACTATCGTTATCTTTATAGTTATCGTGCTTGGTGTGAACGGGCCTTAAGAGTCAGTTCATTTTAGTGAATCAAACACATACAGCTTACAACTAACTATAAGTGTAGTTATTGACTGGTTGTTTATATGATACTGTATATAGTTAAAGATGCATATTATGAATTTTGATATCAATTTTATAAAAATAATAAATGAATGAAATGTTTCTTTATTATTGCTGTTTAATATGCAAATGATTAGATTAAATTTATGCTGCCTATAAAAACTGAAAAGTCATTAAAAATTTAAAAAGTGTAAACATATATTTATAAATATTTATTATTGGAATCATCACATATTTTGCCAATGAAATCAAACACTAAAAGAATCATTAATGAAACTCCCCCATGACTACGCATATATGTAGTGGTAATTAATATTTACGTGAGTTTAAGGTAAGTTTTTTGCTTGCAGATCATTGAGGACTGGAAGTATGTAGCCATGGTGATCGACCGGCTCTTCCTCTGGATTTTTATCCTGGTGTGTGTCGTCGGCACACTCGGACTCTTTGTTCAGCCTCTCTTTCAGAGCTACAACACCCCCGTGGCAGAGGAAGAGTGAGTCACATCTTTCTTTTTCTACTCCTTCTCTTTAATTCAATGATAGAGGAGTGTTTAGAGGCAAGTGCCTTCCAGAGTTTTGTAAACTTCTTCTGCATTTAACAACAGTGTCACCTTCGATGTGGAAAAGTTTACTGATGCATCTGCTTCTCTCTGTCCTTCCCTGCCTTTTCCCATCATATTCTTCTCTTTCCTGTGTCTTCCTTTTGCAGATATGGGGATTTCTAAAATATCTGCTGAGTGATCCTGTGACTTTGGGGCGTACCTGTTGACTGAGCTTTGACATATCACAAAAACACATATCCACATTAACGTTCAGCAGAACAGAACCATTGTGGGCCGAATTCACTAAACAGTTGCATTAGCGTATGGTGTTTCAGCGCAAACGTATGAGTTTTATTCACAAACCACCCGCAATCCAGTTTAAGCAGCATTGTGCATTTACATTCATTCTTTTCTTGGCAAACCACCTTTCTATGCAAATTAGGCTTCTTATAGCATGCGTATTCAAAAAATTAGTGCTCTGTGACTGGTACAATTAACGTTGCGCTATTATTGCCCATAGAAAGCTGGCTGTAAACACAATTGTATGTAAAACAGACATTTGTTTACATTTTCTACTGATCATAGCAGTAAGTTATCAAATGATGATTAGTTGGAGTAGAGCGTTATAATCAGCCATAAAACCAGCCATTACTCTATTTGCATAATTCCTTTAGATGCAGATAAACACATCTGCTGGTTCTGTTCCTTCTTAGTGAATTCCCTCTGTGCGTCACATGACAAACAGTCTCAAAGCTATAAACCAATGATCCCGTTTCTTTAATTAAAGGTGCTGTATGTCATTTTTTGACTGTAGTAAAGCATACAAATACCATAATAGATTTGCAGATATTTAGGAAACATGTTTCACATACTTGTTTCTCCGAAAAACAATGCTACGGCCAGTTATTCTACTTTTAAATGTGCGTTCTGTGTCAGAATGTCTGTTTTTGTTTTGGTCTGTGTGATTCCGCCCACTGCCAGTTTACCCAATAGGATTTCGACACCCCGGGTTGCCAGTGTACTGCAGCCATGGAAGCCAGCAAACGAACTGTGTCAGAGATCACAGATTCTACCCGAATTAAAAAGTCTTGAGATCCAACTAAAAGTCTCTGTGACCAGAGGAAATATTAAAACATGCATAAATCAACTTACAGTGTAAGGCTCGTCGCCTTCAGTTGTCAGTTGCACTCGTTCCTGTTGCATGTTCTCAATCTGGCAACCCGTGTGAGCGTGGAGTCTGAGGAGGAGGGACTGGAGAAACAATATTTTACATTTGGACTGCAGTACTTATTTCAACCACTAGCTCAAAATTACATACTGCACCTTTAAGAGTTTCTCATTTGAATAATAATAGCATTATATGACAGCTGTCAGCTGTCAACTTTGCAGCCAAATTGTTGTATAACTATAATATTTATACGGTTTATGTAGTGTTCACTTTCATATTTTTTCAAGGCACACATTCACTTCTATTAAAAGTGACGTGACGTGACGTGACGGTTTACAGGGAAGGTTTACAGGGTTTCAAGAGCAGGATGATTATCAGAGACCTTGATGCAAGGACTAATTTTCTCCTTCTTGCTTGACCTCACACAAATGCATTGACACAAACTGTAGTTCACTCAGTGTTGTTTGATATGAACGTTTGATTAATGGCTGTAAGTGGTTTTCCGGAACTGAATCACATTTTAATTGCCGTAAAATAAAGTTTCATGCTGTGATTGAAAATCACTTCACCAACACAAAAGTATGATCTTTAAGCATTCAAAATAAGCATTGTAATTAGAAAAATAATACAATAAAACTTTTTTCCTTAATTTCTTTCAGTGTTGCTTTTCGTGTGAGAGCAGTTTCTTTATTTCTGCATTTTCTGTATCTTTGTATTTCTTTTATTGCACATTCAATTTTTATGTTCCATCTTTGAATCGAGAGTGTCCATTTACAAGGGAACAAAAATGCACGATTCCTATAGACAATCTTTCATTATTGATATTTGGTTTATATATTACATGATACACATCGTGGTGCTTATCTGTTTGAAAATGTCTATGTGTCTGAGGTATCAACACGTAGACAAAGTTTTACCCTTTTAACGGATACTTCAGTAACATGCAGGCACCGGGTAGCATAATGAATGTAGATGCCTTCGCTAATCTTTCTTCCGACATTAGCATGGAAAATATCCCATTGCTATGGAAACCACTAAGACATGGGTGTGCATCCATTTTAAAGAGGCCTTCCATGTCAATCATAGAGGGATAAATCCTTCACGTGGTAATGATGAAAGGTAGAGCTTTATCATTTTAAATATTACCAGGAATGTGTGATTACATTATTAAAATTGCCTTTAAGATTATTAAAATGATTATTTGTTTCATTTCGGGACCTCATATGCAGTATATAATTCTATGTACACATTATTCTTCAAACATAAAAAATAACCCTGTAAGGTCCTCCAGTTCAATAAACTGTTCCATTAAAAGAAAAAAATGGTGCAGTTTATATGGCCAAAAAGTAAGATGAAATTCTGATAACATTCAATGCAAATCAACGAGAAGCTTTGTTTTATGATCAAAGCTCTGTAGTTTTAATTTTGGAAGGGGAAAAATATATAATGCAATGCAATACAATAATGATTAAGAGATGTACTAATAAACATTCCTCAAAATATGTATTTGATTATAACATGATGTTTCTAAAAAAAATATGATGAATGGATAAACAAGTAAACCTTGCTTCAGTCCAGTAAGTGCTCAAATTTAAATACTACTAATAATATAAAATGTATTCTTACGTGTACTGTACTTTATGAAAATCATTAAATATTTCACAGCAAAAAGGCTTGCATACCAAAACCTGAAGGGGGAACTTTTCAGAATTTGAGACCTTAAATATATATAAACCATCAATCAGACGACAGAAGGCATGTAGTAGTTTGTGAACAAAGTCATACAGATCATTTAGAAGGCATCAGAGTTTTGTGTATCAGATATGATACAGTAGGCTTTATAAAGTTAAAACACATAGAATTTGAATGGAATATGAGATTTTTTTCAAGGTCTGACTTGCAGTAATAATTGGTGTTCTTACTGAAATGCACCTACAATGGCGGTTGATGAGCCACTCAATGGGCCCTAAGTAGTGATGCTATCTGGATGCAGCCTTTGTTACCGAAAACTGTCTCACTATGCTAGGAAAATGCCTAAATGTATTTCTAATGATCCTTGAATTTGCGAGAATGCAATACTGGGATCCCTGCCATGAGGCAACATGCATGACAAATTACCCATCTGAGAGAAAATTGGCACCAGCATTTGACCCAATGAGACAAAGGCCAAAAGCGGACTGTAATGCTTCAAAGCTATCCTCACCTTCAATTGAACTTTTTCTCTAGAAATTTAAACTATTCTCTTCTTTTTTCACCCTTGAAATATTCCAAGTGTGTGTGTGTGTGTGCGTGTGTGCATGAATGACATTCATTACTTCAGTTGTTCATAAATGAATTAGTCTTCTTCCATAGTATTCCTCTGCAGTGTGTAAATGAGCATGAGTAAGTCTGTATGTCTGCACATGTGAACAGAGACATACTGCTTCCTTTATGGTCTTTTCTGATGCCTGCATTCATCTTTTCATTGCTTATCTCACTGTGAGTGGTTAAACGAACACATAAAACATATAAGCCCTAACTGAATGTCCTCTTCTCTACTCATCTACTCATACATTCTGTCATGTCAACAAAATACACCCACTTCTCAGAGTGGACATAAAACATCATGATGTATTGTTTAAATCTCTGTCATGTATTCATAACATCACGAGAAGCATCACAAGAAGCTGTTCATGTTGTAAATACGCACTTAAGATGATCTTAATTTGAGTCACTAAAATGATTTGAAATAAGGAGACAATTAGAGCAATATGAGAGAACTGTGGCCGTAAAATAAGAGGAATGAAAGAAAATCCATGAAATATGTTATTTGTCCAGAGTTGAGAGCTGTCTGGTCTATTTATATATTTATTTTTTTTATTTGCACATATATTTTCAGCTGCCCATAGCGATGATGTCTGGGGGAAGATTTAACATGGTGGAAACTTCATTGCCTCAGCAGAGACGACTGCTGTTGTCTGCAATGCTGCTGATCAGCAGAAATGCCCTCCATTGCTTATAGCATGCTGAGATATCGACGTCTCTCATATTTACTGTTAGATTCTGACATATGCACTGGTGCATTCAGAAATGTGGAGAAAGAAGGGATGCTTTTGTCGGTTTCAGTGTATATCTTGAATTAAATATACAATATAAGTGATGATAATAATAATAATAATAACAAATAATAGATTTATGCTCAAATAGAGTGTTTATTGTCTAAAAATAGTATAAATTTGTGTGTTGGGGATATGACCTTGAAACAAGGTCATACTTTTTTAGGGATTTTTTTTTATTTTTGGCTCAATTTATATGCACAGTTAGATTTTTGTATCTGATCCTGGACCACAACACCAGTCATAAGGGTCAATTTTTTGAAATTTAGATTTATGTATCATCTGAAAGCTGAATAAATAAGCTTTCCATGGTTTGTTAGGATAAGACAATATTTGGCCGAGATACAATATTTGAAAATCTGTAATCTGAGGGTGCAAAAAAAAAGTCTAAATACTGAGAAAATCACCTTTAAAGTTGTCCAAATGAAGTTCTTAGCAATGCATATTACTAATCAAAAATTAAGTTTTGATATATTTACAGTAGGAAATTTACAAAATATCTTAATGGAACATGATATTTACTTAATATCCTAATGATTTTTGGCATTAAAGAAAAAACGATCATGTTGACCCATACAATGTTTTTTTTTGGCTATTGCTAAAAATATACCCTAGCGACTTAAGACTGCTTTTGTGCTCCAGGGTCACATATTATGTTTGCTCAATTAAATTTTTATCACTTGCAATAGTTTGACCTAATAGCTTATTAAACTATGTTTGAAAATATACTCTTACAAAATATACAGAAATGTCTGTAAAATACAACCAAATGTAAACATAGATAGATGATAGATGATAGAAAATAGATAGACGACATATGATAGAAAGAATTAGATACTCTCACTAAGTGTATAAAAGTTCACAAAGCCTCCAGAGCTCTTTGGATTATTCCAGAATGTTTGCTTTGGTCGAGAGTGGCATTTCTGGGCTTGTTTCACCAGAATTATCAGTGCAAACTGCTGGGCCCTTTAGGCAAACCAGTCTTCTGCAGATTTGCCAGAAAGCTCTTTGCCTGTTGTTTTGCTGTGATTTTACAGCTGGAACCCTGCCCATCTTAAAATGTTGAGGGTGAGAGAGAGGACGAGAAAGAGAGAAAAAATAAAGAAAGCATGTGACAGAGAAAACTATAAATACCATTAGAAAGGGGTAATCTGAGGAGCCTATGCAACACACACACACACACACACACACACACAATTTAATTAGCTTGTGAGCCTCTCCCAGATATCTCTCATTAAATATTGTCTTAAGGTCGCACGTCCCCAGAGGCTTATGGAGAGGCTTGCGTTTGATCACTCTTGCTGCCATTGAAGATTAAAAATAACAGAACGCAGTGATGTTAACTGCTAACACTAACCACACCCAGCTGTCATTTCAAAACAGCACATAAGGACTCCTTAACCCTCTTTTAGGACTCTATAGTCTACAATCACAAGGTCAAATTCCCAGGCTTGCTTTGATTGGATAATTGCTGCCCTGTGTTTCTGCTTGATTGAAAAAAAAAACTTATTTTAATTCAGGAAGAATTATGTACTCCAATTCAAAATGAATCATGTCTCCATTTAAATGTCATGCATATGTGGGTGTTTCTTGTGACTTTTAGGAAAAAAAATCTCACTAGTTCATTTAATTTGTCCTCTGACAATGTTAAACAGTGGACATGTTTGTTTTTTTTCAGCCATTTTTCAGAGATTTCTACCAGTGTCATTTCCACTATATCTCAAACGATTGTATTTACTATCATTCTGTGATGGGAATGGCATTTTAAACATATTTGTAATAAAATGACTGATTCCATTTCGTATCTTACTTAAGCTAAATTCGTAGCTAGAATTTTACACATCATAAATACACAGAACGTTATGCATCATAAATGACCATTTTCTCACCTTTTGCATAATTTGACAAAAATGTTGATTGGAAATTGTGTAAATTGTTAAAGGTGTTTTTACTTGTAGATGTTTTTATACAGTACATCATTTTCATTGCAAATAGTGCAATGGCCTAGTTTAAATAAAATTAATATATGTAATATATTTACCATTAGTTATCATATTTTATATTAAAAGTCAGGGTCGGAGACCAGGGTGAAACAACAAAACCTATACAAAAACAAACTTGAAAAGTACAGTAACCAAAATATGTTTTGTGATCTGAAAAAGAGAGAAAGAAAAAAAGTTTTAAAATGTTGTAAAAATGGAATATATAAATGTCTGAAGGTTAAGACATGCTAAATGTTTTGCACAACTACTGTAATCTCGCTCTTCCTCCTTTAAAGAGATAGTTCACCCAAAAATAAAAATTCTGTCATCATTTACTCACCCTCATGTTATTCCATATTGTCCACAGAAGAAAGAAAGTCATGTTGGAATGACATGAGGAAAAATGACAGAATGTACATTTTTGTGTGAAGTATGCATTTAACATGAGCTATCCCTAAAGATTCCTTATTATTCTAGAAAGACAAACTCATGTTACAACCATCACTACGAGCACATCTCTACATATTCCTCACTGCCCATAAACCATTTATGGTGATTCGTTTCTCTCCAGTAGCCCATGGCAAGACGAAAAAGAGTGAGTGAGGTAGAAAAAAAGGAGTCAGAAAGAGGAAATCCACTTCATCCCTTGACTGTCACAGCCAGTAAAAGTCATGGTGGCCTCTGCGCTTCCTGTAAGCTGGTTAAAGACTGGCGATACTTGAGGCAATGGACTCTGAGTCACTGTATTATGTAGTTGCAAGACTGTATTTGTCTTTGTCTCAGTATGCATGTTTGTAGTGTAATGTTGTTCTCCACGGGCTAAAGTGATTTGTTATTCAGAAATAATTTGGGACTTCAGTCTTGAAATGGTGATTGGTCAAAAATTTTAGTGCCTGTGAGAAATTCAAAATGATGGGACTTTTTTTCAATTTTTTTCTTTGGACCATGCATGGTTTCATCTCTCTACCAATGTTAACATGGCTTACCTGGGGCCCGTACCATGATCGTAGTAAACAAACTCATAATTACAAGATTATTTTCAAGTTGCCAAAACCAATCCAACCAGGCTTTGTTGGTACCATGATGCAAACTTTCCCTGTCAACTCAAGCTGTGATCCTAAGTTCATGAATAAACATGGACCATGTGCACATGATAAGTGTGACATCAGTAGCAAACAGCCAGTCACACATGCCTTGAAACACAGAGAAATTCACTTCTCGTGAGAGAGTCAGAGCGATTCACATCTCTCAGATTAAGATGAGCATAAACACATTTACACAGCTAAAAATGACATAAACGAAAACATCTTGCTATATCATTGCAAGATTTGTTCATATATATATATATAGGTATACAGAAACTCAAATGTGTAAGCTCACATATAGTCATTTTTAAAGCTTTATCTATTGATTCTACGTAATAGTTTATATTACGTATTATCTGTATATAAACTCTCAGGAAAAAAGGTACAAAAGCTGTACAAAAGGTACAAAATATCTACCTTTAAGGAACCAATTTGAAAGGTACCGCCCCAGTGACAGCTTTTGTAACTTTTTTTTCTGAGAGTATATTTATGTAAACTAAATGCTTACATTTAATTGTTAAAATGTAAAAAGTTCACCCAAAATGTGTGTCTGTAAGAAACAAATCCATCATTTAGGTATTTTAACTGTCACTTCTAGCCAAATTACTAGTCCATAATCCATAATAACGCTTCCTCCAATGAAAACTGTTCTTTCACATAATAATCGACTAGCATATTTGTTTAGTCCTGTTTTCACTTGTAACTGGTGCTTGATCTGTACATATTTCTCTCCTGACTCAGGTGAGACTACATTTTCACTGTAGAAAGCAAAATTATGGATAGAGGACTTGTTTGTCATTAAAAATGCCTTCATGATGGATTTGTTAATTACAAACACACAGATTTTGGCTTTAATGTTAATAGATGGTCTGAAGCCATGTTGTGGATTATTGTGATGTTTTGATCAGCTGTTTGGACTCTCATTATGACGGCACCCATTCACTGCAGAGGATCCATTGGTGAGCAAGTCATGGAATATTTTAGACAGTTTGAGTCATTAAATATAGATTTCAGTTCCAACCACTGACTCTTGGAAAAGCAAACAGGCGAATATCAGTAAGTAACTGGTAACAGTGCTTGTTCTGAGTCTTCCAAAAGATCATTGCATTTATTTACCAAGATCTTGTCAGGAGCAGCTGGATTTGTTGGTCTGTCTGAGGCTGTGATGATGGTCTCTACTTTTTCTGGTTTTCTACCCAAAACCAGGCCAGCAGTGCACCCATAATGGATGATCGTGATTTCAGATATTCCCGCTGTACTAGTGAACAATAAAAGCACTCAGGTATAATCATCTAGATATTGTAGATGTGTGAGGTGAATAATTTACAAGGCCATAAAAGTCCTATTGGGGAATGCAACTTTATTTTTCTATTTTTAATATGCGTTAGAAGATGGCAGTCCTGTTCTAAAGAGAGAAGAAGCTTTTAAAAGAGTATTTGGGACATGCAGGGTGGATGGAGAGACAAGAAAAGCAGACACACAGATTTGAGAGAGAAGAGTGAGACATTAATGGCTCTGTGACTCACTATGTCTTGCTTTTAGGAAGCCATGAATTAAAGATGAAGAAAAGAGGAAAGGAGGAAAGAGAAAAATCATGGTGTGATTTTAGTTTTATGATGAACACATCACCTATTCACTCTGTCTGCCTTTAACATATTTTTATACAGATTATAGACCATGTCCTTAAATCTCAGTGTTAATATAGTAGTATTTCATTTGTTATTTAAATTTTAGTTCACAATTTTGTATTTTTATGTGCTTTTGTCTTGGTTATTATTATTACTATTTTAATCTTTATTTTTTAGCTTTAATTTATTTTTAGTTCAGTTTCAGTTTTAGAAATTTTAGTACTTAAAGCAAAGCAACATTTTAAATTTCAGTTTTTTTAAGTTTAAGTTTCTAATTTAATTTCATTTGTATTTTATTTCAGCTTTATTTTAATGAATGAAAAATATTTTAAATTTTATTTTCAGTTTTAGTTAAAGAGATAGTCCACCCAAAATTGAAAATTCAGACATCATTTACTCAAAACCTCAAAACCTGCATGCCTCAACCTGTTACAAACCTACATGTCTTTCTTTTTTTTTGTGCAGAAGATATTTTGAAGAAAATTCGGTTCCCATTGACTCCCATTGCATTTTTTGTCCATAATGCAAGTTAATGGGAACCAGTTGGTTACCATCTTGTTTACAGGTAACAGGTTTGGAACAACATTATGGGGAGAAAATGATGACAGAATTTTCATTTTTGAGTGGACTATCCCTTTAACAATATAACAATGTTAAACTCTAATCCTGATAAACTATATAGTGCTTTTGCATAATGCAATTAGATTTGTGTTGTCAGTATTGTGACGTTAGACAGAGCTGCAGTGCTCCTAGGGATGCTGGTTGGTGTCATGTCCTGATCCTCTCTCTCCAATCGTTTCCAGTCACCACTCACGTTCTTGTCTAATTAAAGGCAAAAAGCTGAAAAATATTATAAGTATCATAAAGGCCGAAAGCTTAAAGCATCAATAGTACACGCCAACCCCAAAGTATTAGTCAGTTTATATTAACAGACACATAAATGTTTCTTCAAAAACAGGGAATGCTTCATAGACACCACTTAGACCACAAATCAATGTTTTAGCACCATGGACAGCGGCAGCACTCTAGCCATAAAATGGTCTGATTCTCCCTAAGTATAGAAAGAATACCGACCATCCTGCATGCATACACTGTGATTCCTTACAAACACACACATTTTCTCTGCTATTTTCCATTTCAAAGCCACAGACAGACCACTTTTTTCTGCTGTTGTAGTTGCTATTTATCTAAAGATACAGTATGTATCTAAATTAATGTGTTGTGTTAGTACTGCAGATTAGTACGTAACAAATGATTAAGTTAAGTCACATGCATATATTTACAAAAGGTTTTGTAAACATTTGTTATGACTGATTTTAGTAATGGGGATGGGGGAAAAATAAAGAAGACTGTATAATTACATTTTAAGTTTACTACTTATATAAATATTTTGCTGAAATAATTACCTAAACTAAATCTGGACTTGTTTGTTTAATTGAAATGAAAATAAGTGCATGAGGGAAAAGACAAACCCCCCTAATTGAACTAACAATTGTGTAAAGACTGATTCAGGCCTCCAAATTGCTGCACCTGCTCCCTCTAGCGTACACACACTCTGAGAGAGAGAGAGAGAGAGAGAGAGAGAGAGAGAGAGA
>NW_015547662.1:4315416-4337422 GCF_001515605.1 Sinocyclocheilus anshuiensis | reverse complement strand
GAGAGAGAGAGAGAGAGAGAGAGAGAGAGAGAGAGATGGAGAGAGCTACCAAATGAAGACAGACTGTTCTCCTACTGCACACAAAATGAGTTAGAAACAGAATTACACTTCTTAACCTGGTGCCCAAACTATACTCAAATTAGAAACATCGTTTTCCAAGAAAGAATTTCAATGGAAATCGAACACATACAAACTTTCAGCACTTGTGAAAAGCCATATCGACAAGATATGCAGAGCCAAATGAAAAGGAGTGGGACATGCTATAAATTAATACCTTTATTTTATGTGTACATATCTATGATAATTAATGTTCAGCAATGTAAATCCTGTTATTACACTCATTAAAGGAATAGTGAAATGAAAATCTGCTGAAAATGTACTCATATGACGGACTATTTTAGCCAGAAGCAATGGTTTAAAGTTAAAATCGTCTTGATGGATTTGTTTCTTATAACCATAACTTTTCACGTCACAAGTCATTAGCTGATGGACTGGAGTGGTGTGGATTACTAGTGGATTATTGTGATGTTTTTATCAGCTGTTTGGACTCTCATTCTGACGGCACCCATTCACTGCAGAGGATCCATTGGTGAGCAAGTGATGCAATGCTACATTTCTCCAAATCTGTTCTGATGATGAAACAAACTCTTCTACTTCATGAATGGCCTGAGGGTGAGTACATTTCCAGCAAATATTAATTTCTGGGTGAACTATTTCTTGAAAAGTTTGAATCTGAAACACAGAAAGCATAATCCATAAAATGAAATATCCATTCATAAACAATGAGATAAAGACAGCAACCTGGATAATGCAGATAAACGTTACATATAACAAGATTTAGACATGATCATATTTTATTTGTGAGAATGCACACTGCTATTAGCACATTGCCAGATGACATGAACATTATATTTTGGTTCATCCTGTCATTATCCACTTTAGAATTTAAATGTAAGATGTGTCTATTCCTCTCTCTGTGTGTAAGCATTTACACATGGATGCTTGTAGGTTTTATGGTCTCTTTGCGCATGCACAGGTGTTGAAACATCAACATGTCCCTTTCCCATTATCATCACAGCACACATACACAGATAAACACAGCCGTTTGATGGGAAAACAATATATACACAACAGCTGCTGCTGAGCCATGCGTGTTTACATTTAAATGTTAAATATGGATTTACATGAATGAAAGCCTTTCATCTTTTAATTCCGGTGACATCTTTGTGTTTGCTCTGTATCATTAAAGTGAGATTTAAACTACATTTTCATAAACACTGTTTGATGACCTCAAAAGCCAGGCTTTTATAATGGGAAGCTAAATTTAATCAATATTCCTGAGGCTTTTCCAGCGGCACTTTGTTAGTCACCTGCTGTAACCCGGAACTCTTTATCGACTGCTCTGCTTTTAAAACTTGACACAAAACTTTATGCACCTCAGAAAGCCTCTTCGATGTGCAATTAAAGGCAGATAAACCTCCTACACAGAGGCCACATTTCTGTCTGATTTTCTGTGGTGCCTAGGGTGATATGACAATATGTTGTAAGAGTTCTGTAGCGATAAAGGGACAAAGGGAAGAGGATGTATTTTTAAAGAAATAGTAAGTAATTCCATTGACATTTTAAATGACTGTGTATATGTTACAGTAAAACAGTGTAGGAGTATGTGTAACAAGGACAACAAGTTTTTGCATTGTAAAATGCAAAAAACTTGTTGTTGCTTCACAAACAACTTTGGATTTACAAAGTATTAAGTAAAACAACCTTTAAGGCACAGTCTAACCAAAAATTCTGTCATCATTATATCATCATTTACTCATACTCACCCTGTATAACTTTCTGTTGTTTCTGGAACACATATAAAGACATTTTTTTTTAAATTTCCTTTTTATTCCCTTCCATTATATTTTTTGACTATACAATGGAAATAGTTTGGTTAGCAACATTTTTTCAATTTTGGGGGGGTTCACATAAGAAAATCAGTCCTACAGGTTTCTAATGACGTGAGGGTGAATTAATAATCATATATTTTCCATTTTTGGGTGAACATCCATCTAAAAGTAATTCTGTCATCATTACACTCAATTTCTAAACCTATTTGGCTTTTTCCTTTGTGAAACACAGAAGGTGAAACATTGAAGAATATACTGAGTTTTTGCATGCATTAACAATAAAAGTTGAAGATGTCAAGCCTCAAAAAAGACACCAAGTACAGTAGTCTATTATAAAAGTGGTTCAAATGAAGTCTTCTGGAACCACAATAGCTAAAATGTAAGTTTTTATTCAATGAAAATGTTGGTGCATTGATGAGAAAGACGAGTGATTTCACATTTCTGAGCGAACCAGTTGAAGGAACGGTTTTGAGTCGATCTTATCAATGAATCGGTTGAGCCATTTCACAAAACCGATCTAAATGATTCATTCACGAATTAAACTTCACTTTGGGACTGTTCGTCACACAGCAAGTGTACATTGACATTAATAGTGAGTTTGCATCTTTTTGAGGCTTTGTATCTTAAGTCACCATTAATTTCCAATGCATGCCCAACGCAGCCCAGTACATTCAAAATGCCCCCTTTTGTGTTCTCAGACAGTCTCGCAGGACGTGAACGACGTCAAGTTGAGTAAATGATGGCAGAATTGTCATTTTTGCACCAACAACAACTATTTAAATTGCTGTATAAAAGACTCTGTAATTGTGCGTCTCATTAATGACACTCGCTTGGAGACACGCGTGGGGAAGGATGCACGCGCCCAAGGGGGAGGGACGAGATCAAATCCACCTCACGCGCTTCTTCTGCTCGCGGAAAGCACAACTCAACTCAGCCACACAACCGGGATCCACAAACATCCTTTCTACAGTTTGCTCCTTTGCGCCGTCATTCACGAATTTGTTGCTTTCTTTTGGAAAGGGAGACACACTCTCTACCTGCAACGCTCGATGAATTCTGCGGCGAGAGTCACTTTGTTTTTTCTTTTAATTGTCCTGATAACGCAGGGTAAGTTGCGTATTCAAGATATTAATACATTTTATGAATGCAGTAACGTTGAAAAAAATGTTACTTTCTCTTCGTCACTTGTGTCCATTGACCTCAACGGTATTGAGATCAAGCGGAAAAAAGTATAAGCCCATACTCTAGTCAGTATTGAACTAATGAACAATCATGCTCTACTGTCCTACCTGTGGACTACTGTCCTTATTTAAGGGCATTTTCTCAGTTCTCATGTGTTTTAAAGGAACAGTTCGCCCAAACTGAAAATTCTGTCACCATTCACCCTTATATTTTTCAAAACCTTACTTTCTTCTGTGGAAAACAAAAAGATGCATTAGGCAGAATGACAGCCTCGGTCACTATTTACTGCATTATATGAGGGGAAAAAAGATGGCAATTGATTGTTGTCAGTCAGGAATATTCTGCCAATCACCCTCTGTTGTGTTCCACGTAACAAAGTAAGTTTGACCCACATGGTGATGAATAATTCATGGCATGATTTTTGGGTAAATCATCACATCCCATTTGTAATGCAAAATATAGCACTATAGTTGACTGTCTTGGGTTTGTGCATTTAAATTGGTAATTAGTCTGTTGGCGTACAGTGACATTGACATCGTATCTGTTTATAGATTAGTTGTGTTGTTTTGATAATAATCTTAATAACGATTTTTGCCAAAGCGTTACGTTTTAATATAGTCAAATCCATGCTTCAGGCTGCTGGCGTGCGCGCGGAACGCGGAGTTTCGGGCGCATATTCGTCTCGCTCGGGAGACACTAACAGCGGGGAATCCGACGGCTATTTTATAGCACAATTGTTGCTAAATTTATAGCACGAAAGCACAGTTTTGTTTAATCGCTTTAAAGCCTTTCATCGGCAGAATGAAACCGGTAGGTGAGCCCAGTGGCATTGTTGTAATGAAATGCGGGTTATTCGCTTCGCTTTCCACTTTCGTCAACATCCGCATGTGCGTCAGAGCGCTGAAATATTTAAAGTCTTCTCGACTCACAGAAAGCTGTTACGTAAAGTTAGCAACAAGTCCACGTTCGGTCGTGGATTAAGTGTCTGCTGCAAGTTCCTCCTCTTCTTGTTTGGTTTAGCTGGTAACTCTTTATCTAAATAAGAAACAAGATGCTTCACTTTTGATCTCTGCCATGCAACTGTGTCAGTCAAGAGTGAGTCACACATTTAGGGATAAACTTAGAAACAGGCAAACACTCAAAGGACACACACAGCTTGCATCCTGTTGAGTTTTCACATTGCTAAATTCCTGATGCTGTTCTGAGCTTGGAAAAGAGGAGCTGTCTGAGGATGAACTTGTGTTCAGCTCCAGCTGCATGTCATTCTCGCTGCAAGCATTCTCTCCATGCTGGACTGATCACAAGGAGGAGGGAAGAGACAAGAGGGAGATGTTTGGAGAAAGACACCTGAGGGCCTAGGAAAGGTTTCTCAGGAGATATGCACAGATATAAAGTTCTGGTGAGCGCTATGTTGGAGCAAGGGAGAGGCAGTATTACTCATATTGTTTGCGATTTGTGTACCAAAGATTTGCAGTGGAATAGTCATTAAATTATCTATTGATTGTCATCAGTGAGGATGGACAATTTATTTTTGATTTAATCATTTATTTTTGTTTTATTATATTCTTCTTTTATCACATGCTGCAGAGTTAGACACAAGATCAATAAAATTCAGGTTTTGTAGGATTAGATGATTAGCTATATAATCCCTTTGATGCATTTTTGTAGGTACGTGAAAAATATGAACGTTTTTAAAGTTTAAAGGACTGAAAAAAAAAAACTGAATGATCATTAGAAACTTTGAAACTTTTCTATCACACACACTAAATTTTATAATTAAGCATTCTCTCTCTCTGTGAACATTGCATAACTGTTTTATTTTAAATGTATAGTACAACCAAGGAAATGTCCATTAAAATGCCCAATTAACAAATACCTTTTAATTTAGGGATTCTCAACAATTTTGACTCAGAAGCCCCCCATTGTCCACAATATTCAAAGGCCCTGAGATTTTTCCTGTTGTTTGTGATTTAATGCATAAGGGTTAATGGTTTTAAAAAAATCTTTTATTCACCATTTTTACCTGATACATTTTTTTTTAGAGCTTGGCAAAACTAGAAAAAGTTATATTTATTTTAAAATGCTCAAAAAGTAATGCAATTTTATTCATTTATTATTAATTAATGTCTATGTTTTGCAAGACAGTGGGAACCAGGGTTCTTCAAAGAAAAAAAAGGTTGTTGAAAAGTTTAAAGTTTTTTTTTTTTTTAGCATAATTTAAAACTTTTGACTTATTTTAAATCATTTAAAGTTGAGTCTTAAGAACCACTGTTTCTATTCATGGTGGCCACTACAGTGGCCTGATGTATGCCTGATGTATTTTCAGTAATGTAATGTAAACTACAACAAATGCCAAGTTCTGTCATGAAACTCTAGATGGCACAGGCTGACAGGTCATTAATGCAAACTGATGATATTCATATTGTTAAACTACTTGGCACAAGCTGATTGGTTCATGTTGTATACGCAGCCAATGAGATTACTGCTTTACATTTAAATGGCTGGTTAGCATTAACTAGAGCAGTTCACAGCGTTCTTTCAGAGTTCCTCTGAAATCCTCCACCTTCCCCAGCTCCACCTATATAGATGTGCTATGGGTTATTTTATATGCTATTTGTGCAGCAGCAGTGTCTTAAATACTCACAGCACCGCATCGGCGTATGCATTGGCAGTAGAAAGTTCCTGTACTTGCTTTAAAGCAGCAGCAATAATCTACAACAACAGCAATAACCAACAGCAGCAGAAATTCAGCAGCATAGCAGATCTGTTCCGCCAAGACCAAATACATTAACATTGCCATATCCATTACCATGCTAAAATAGTCTGAGAGTTGTCATGATAGAAATGCATCGATAATACCTGAAGAAAAGTATTGCTAAGATTTTATTCTATTGATTTTTTTTAATCTGCCTGAATAAAAGTTAAATATTTTAGAGGTACTTTGTGCCTCGCCTCTTTTGTGATCCATATTCATGTAGTGTTGGCATAAAAAAAAAATCACAAATATGAATCATGAGACAAAATATATTACTGTATTTGTCACTTCCTGCAAAAATAACTTATTGTTTAATAGTATATATAGGTATAGCATATAGTATATTATAAAATATAGGATAATACTAATAGTATATAGTAGACAATAAATATGTATTGTAGTTTGTGCATTTTGTTGTCATGCTTGATCACACCTGGTGTGACAATGCAATATACAGGATTATATATATGTGTGCGTGTGTGTGTGTGTAAAATCATACTGTAGGCTTTACACATATATCCAATGTTAGATGGAGGAACATCCTCTGGGGAGAATTGCTCTTTTATCCACTCAAGCGCTCTTTTTCTATAGCTTCACATCTGTGTTTTGGTGCTGAGGAGAGAAATCAATGTGGTTCCAGCAGAGAGAGTGGTTGTGGGAGGTAAACCCCTCTTTTCCAAAGGAAAGAAAGCAAAAGAAAGTAAACAAAAGAAAAGTGAAAATGATTATCCTCACCTTAAGACTGGGTGTAAAGCATTTTGAATTGTATCCCATTCTTTTTTTTTCTTTTTCATCCCAGCTTTTCCACCTCTGTTTCTTCTGTCTTCCTAAGGCTGGTTTATATAGTTGATGTCAAAGGTCTTGGAGCCCCAGGACCCTGCGGTTTCACAATTTGATATGTTTCAGTGTGATATGAGGTAACGCTCCAATTCATATGTAGGGTGAACTGAGAGAAGAAGAAATTATGATAGAAGATCGCCCTAAGTTCTCTTCGAGACCATCAGAGAAGCTTACTTCTTAAAGAATGGATGACAGTGCTGGAAATATGAAGATTTCCAGGTGGCTTAGTGTCATTCTTCCTGTGCTCGGAATTAGTCACAAGCTCACACAGACACACATGTCCTCCATACTCTTTGTTCCAGATAGAGAGTGCACACATACGCACCACATACACAGACAGTGACACATGTCCTGACCACACAGAAGCACACAGTCTGCTGCGAGGAACAGGCATGTGTGTGCTGCTGCAGGGCAGGCAGGCTCATGTCCCTGGGCAACAAGAACAGCTCACCTGTCTGATTATATCTGTAATGCTTTTCCTCCTCTGACAGAGAAACACACTTAGTGTCCTGCTCACTTTGAGAGAAAGAACAGAGAAGAGTGTTTCTCTCTCTCTCTCTCTCTCTCTCTCTCTCTCTCTCTCTCTCATTACTTCTACATGAGGGCATATGTGCTCAGCAGCAGTTCACAAGTGACTTGCACATGGCTTTATATTATCACAGATGATTCTTTAGTCTTTCCAACCGATTGAATTTTCTTCATCACCGTTGCTACTGCTTGTGTGTTTCTCTCATCTCCAGCAAACCCGTTTCTGGAAATACTAATGTACTTTGGATAATATAAGGTCAGGTAATATAGCTAAAACCATATCAATATATATTTTTAGCATTTTTACGATATTCAGTATATATTGACATTTATGGCTTTAAAAGAGTCATTTTAAATGAACCATAACTTTGATCAAACAGTCGTTGCTGCCAAATAGATTTAAATGTTTAATGCAAGAAAAATTCAGTTATAAACTAATGTATGTTTCCCAAACTGGATTTCACTAAATGAAGAAAATGTCAATTTTATTTTATTTTCATTTATATTGTACCAATATAACAAAACATAGTAATAAAGAGCAGTGTGTGCAACATATTTTACTAAAACATTTTAAGTGGAAATTTTTGAGTGAAAAGCATTCTTGCCACTGAGTGCCCGTATTCCATATATATATATATATATATAGAAAAATCATTGTGCACATATTGTGAATATTTCATCCATCACCAATCAAAACCTTTTCATGTGCCTTATTGGAATTTCATCATACCCTGTGCACAATGAATACAAATTTACCACAAAAAAAGAAGAAGACCGCAATGTATAAAATCTCTATTAGAGGATGAAGAAAGTGCAGCACATGCACAATCTCTGGTACTCAATTTTTTCTAAGAAACTAATTTCAGTAAAGAGGGAATAAATTCCACAGTGACTCATACCTGTGGCTTTTTTGTAATTGCATTTTTAATGGGCTTCAGTGCTGAATCCAGTGGACTAAGTCAAATGTGTTGGGCTTAACTGTTATGAACTGTAATTTAAAGTAAGTACCGCTGCTATTTTTGATCAGCCTCCATCCTCATTGTGGCCACTGACAGCTCTCTTGCAATTATGATAATATATGTCATCTCTGCTCCATTCTTACGCTTTTATGTGAATTGGGCTCTGAAATGGAATACATTTGATCTAATTGCCAGATTTTGTAAATAGTATCTTGGACATACAATATTCATCCTGTTTTATGTTTTTAACTGACAGTGTTAATTCAAAATTTTATCAATTGACTATCCTTTTAAGTTTCCCACCAGGGTCTGTTTAAGAGTTCAACTTTGAGAGAATTTGTGGTCCATGTGGACACTGTTCTACTTTAATTTATCTTAAGCTTGATGGAGTTCAGAAAGCTAACTCTAAACTTCAACTCTCCACTTTCTATCTTATG
This sequence comes from Sinocyclocheilus anshuiensis, assembly GCF_001515605.1. Classification (NCBI taxonomy): domain Eukaryota; kingdom Metazoa; phylum Chordata; class Actinopteri; order Cypriniformes; family Cyprinidae; genus Sinocyclocheilus; species Sinocyclocheilus anshuiensis. The sequence continues at coordinate 4,328,829 of NW_015547662.1, read as the reverse complement.
TATTTGAATGAGGGTTAAGTCCGTTTAATTAATGGAAGCAGGGCCTTGCTACCCTTGGCTAACCCCATTAACAGAGGGGCCATTGGAGAGTTAACTAGTTGAAGTAATTAGAAGAGGAAAATAAAACAAGAGCCATACACGCATGAGACAGCAGCACTGAACTGTCAGTGTATGAGTGTATCTGGGTGTTTAAAGTTCCTGGCAACTGACTTTTATATAAGACTCACTGCATTCAGTCCTATTCCATTTTTGCTAGAAGTTTACAGAGGTCATAACTGCAAATGACTGTTTACAACAGGCAACTGAAGTCAATTTATGTTGCAGTTATATTACCGAAGCTGATACAGGGCATAATGTCATTGATTATCATTACATTATTTCTTTAAACCACATATAATAAAATTCAGTATACTGTTTCTACTGTTTGCCTTGTGTTTTTTACATGACAGCTACAGGATAGCATAAAACTTAAAATTCTTAACTTAAATCTTAAAGGAATAGTTCACCAAAAAAATGAAAATTTGCTAAACATTTACTTACCCTCAGGCCATCCAAGATGTAGATGACTTTGTTTCTTCATCAGATCAGATTTGGAGCAATGTAGCATTGCATCACTTGCTCACCAGTGGATCCTCTGCAGTGAATGGGTGCCGTCAGAATGAGAGTCCAAACAGCTGATACAAACATCACAATAATCCACAAGGAATCCACACCACTCCAGTCCATCCAGCTGAGTGTTTGTATACAGTAATATTGTATAAAATAAAAGTTTGTACAATATCCATAATATGGTATTCTTCAGTCATCACTTATGAATCAGGAGAAAAATATGCACAGATCAAGTACAGTTTATGAGCAAAAGCAGTTTTAAACAAATATGTCGGTGTAAATTGATGTAAATGACAACAGGCAATGCATTTTTTCACTGGAAAAAGTGTTATTATGAATTATGTATTTTGGCCAGAAGTGACATGTTAAAGTTAAAATGCCTTAATGCTGGATTTGTTTTTTTTTACAAACACACAGCTTTTCTCTTCACAAGACATTAATTGATGGACTGGAGTGGTGTGGATTACTTGTGGATTATTGTGATGTTTTTATCAGCTGTTTGGACTCTCATTTTGACGGCACCCATTCACTGCAGAGGATCCATTGGTGAGCAAATGATGTAACTTACATTGCTTCTGTTTGTACTTTTTGCTTCAGTAAAGTCAAAGTGACTACACTTTCAACCAGTATCCTATTAGACTTGTCTTAAGAGAAACTGCTGCAGACAAGTTAAGTTCAATGTTATAAACTAACTAGTAGTACTGTGGAGTGAAATTTTATATCCCATTTTAAGAAAAAACTCTACATTTAAGTTCACCCCTAATCTGTTCTTGACTTTTCCTGTGTTCTTCAGTGTTCCTTCAGACTTGTCTAGCTCCATCAGAGTGCATTATTTTAAAGTGATTCTATTTTCTGAGGAATGTGTTAAAAGCAACAGAGTATACACACTCACATACAGTATTTACAAAACCACACATTCAAAATTTTAAATAAGAAACAGAGTGAGGGCACAGCTAAACACAAAAACAACACATTTTTTCTTAATGTATTATTGCACCATTAAACAAATTTTTGGTTTTTATTTTTAATATTTATTTATGAAGTTTGACATGCTGAATACGAAAATCACATGACATTTTGTGAATCATTAACAGTGCTCATGAAATCTAAAAACATATGTTGACACTTATACAAGCTTATCTGTTATTACTCATGCATAAAAATGACATGCTACATGCATAATAACAACAGTTTAACAAAAATGAGTCGTCCAAAACTTCAGAAGTGCACACTGGAGGATTTTTGTCTGTTATGGCTGGAATGTTCCAGAAAGTACTAGAATATTCCAGAATGTTACAGAAACTTCTAGAATGTTCCCATCCTTGCAAAAGCAAAATATCCTAAAAACAAAAAAGGTTACAAAATTAGAACAAAACTTAATCAATGTTTCATAATTAATGACAGAAGTTCTAAAATTTACCTGACCTAAATATTTACCAAAATATAAATGCTGCGTGAAAATAAATAGTACAATAATAATCAGCAACACAGAATTTCATAAGAACCATAAACAAATTTAAGTCAAACAAATTTGTTACATTGTGTTATCATACAAATATAGCTGACACAGCAATGGATAGTGCAATGGATATCAGTCAACTACTGTTGCTAATGTATAGCATGTTACATTCCCGGTGCTGAATGTTATATTGCATGTGTCTCATTCTCTGTAGTTCCAATTCGCCATTCACTGTATTATAAATGAAGTCTATCCCTGGGTCCCACCCAGTGCACTGCATACTAAAGTAGACTTCTATTCCTATGTGTGTGTGCTATTTGTGCAGAATGTTTCTCATCTAAAGGAGAAGACAGGCTATTTCGTCGTTTATTCAGGAGGTATAATCCGTTCATTCGGCCAGTGGAAAATGTGTCTGACCCCGTCACTGTGGAGTTTGAGGTCTCCATCTCACAGCTTGTTAAAGTGGTAAGAAAACCAGTGTCCACTGTCTCAAAATACTTAACCTGCTTTTTTGTCCATACATTGTATTTGAGATGAGATGTAAGCCTGTAAAAATGTTTCTAGGCCTGAATTGCAGTCAGTAGTAGTAGGGTTACGTAATATATTGTTACCATATTGTTTTTTTTTAAACCAATATTAGAGATTTTTAAGTATTAGCCAATATTAGAGTTTTTTTTTTTAATTATTATTGATATTCGTAAATACTGGATATTGTACATATTGTTTACATTTTCCTTATTTTTACATTTATATTACATGTTCCATCATCTAATGTTCATTTAAATCTTTTAAAATAATTGAATAACACTGTTAAATCTTTAGCAAATCCCAATATGAATATATATTTTCATACTGTACATTGTGATGCCTAAATTCACTTGTGCAATTTAAAACAACATATTTTTTGTTGTTATTTTTATAATTTTTTAACATTAATTTAAACAAAGTATAGAAATGTAATGTTGACTTTTTGTTTATGTTTTTGTGCATCTTTAATGAATATTTTTCTAAAGAATAAACTCTGTAGGACATCAATTACAAATCATCATACTCTTTAGCATTATGCTTGTGGAAAGAAATCAAACAAAGCTGAAACATCTGTGTCAAAAAACTAAAGGATTCTAGTCACATTAATTAAGGTGTACAAGTTTAAACTCAAAGAAATAAATGTATGAATAGTGTGTGAGGTCTTTTATTCCAAATTGGAAAAAAGAGGATTTGCTCCGCAGGTGGCTTTCTGTAAGTGGAATTCTGTGCTGTTTTCAGTTGTTGTGAGAGCTTTTTGTTTCATTTACTGTGGTCAGAGAGAGCAATTGAGTTAAAAGCCTTTGCGCCCCACTATTACAGGAAGTAGTGCAGACTCTGTGCTTTCACCGGAGTCATACAAATCAGCACTCCTCTTAAAACTCCTGGATTAAATTTCCACTTCACCCGGGGAAAGCGGCCAAGATCATCAGCACACCTTTATTCTTGCTTCATGGAGACAGACACCTGAGAGATTAACAAGCCATAACCCACCACTCTAGAGAACACAATCCTGGATTATAGATTATACTCACTCACTCACTCACTCACAGGATTAAGGAAAATTTGCCCAACAAGCATTTTTTCCCCCAGATGTTTTCTTGTGGATATGCAGGAGCTGTTACTACAGTGATGAATGCAGACAGTACACACTTGAAGCAAATAGATGAAAGTACTTCTGAAATTTTAGCCCTCCAAACCCCCTTTTTTGTCAGATGTCTCTTTGCCATTAGACAAGAACTGTATTGATTTTATTGCTAGAACATGTTCCATTCTAAATAATAGAGGATGGCTGTCTTTGCTTCTACCTGTGTCTTCCTCTCTATAGGATGAAGTCAATCAGATCATGGAAACAAATCTCTGGCTGAGACATGTAAGTGATGACTGTGTGCAGAATGTAGGGCTTGTGAATGTGTTAACACAGGCATCTCATCTTCTTTATGTCTTGTTGTATTGCTGTTGGTAAGAATGTAACAAGAAAACGTGTGTAGCATAAACATGCAAAGGATGGGGTTGAGTAATGATGGGGAAGAACAATACAGTAGATATATACCCTGTACATGGAGCAGACGAGTAAGTGGAAACAGGACACCATAGAAAAGAAAAGTTATGGAAATAATGGAAAACTCAAAGGTAGCACAGTAGTTTTCTCCAAAAACGAATGGAAAGAAAGAGGTTAAAAAGATGGTAATATATGTGCAAAAAAAGTTTAGTCTAACTAGATCAAACATTTCACTTTATTGTTTTTAAAAATCAGCAGAACAATAAACTACTGTTATGAATAGTTATTTCACAGTCAGCAAAGATTTAGTTATTATTTAGTTGAACTTATTTATTTAGTGAACCTATTTTTCATACCCTAAGTATGAAGAAGCATGCATCATTTGATCTTTGAATTTAATTTGGCTTAAAAACTGCTAAATTTTTATTTACTATTTTATTTTGAATGTAATTTTTTTGCTTTAATAGTGACAGGGTTTCTGTAAAAATGTCTGGTTAGACATATATTACGTAGATACAGTACATATTTCAGTGCTACAATAATGAGTAAAACATGCTCCAGCATTACTGCTGAACTTACTGCTTAAATCAGCATTTTGTGTTGACAGTTAAGAGTGATTTATGTACGTTACATTGTGTAATATTGTTACTGAGAATTTGTTGCCCTAGCCGGATTGTGTCAGCTAATTTATGAATGCATCAGCAGTCATAACATTCAAATGTTCTTTTTCTGACACAGTGCCGTTGGGGACTTCTTGGTGGAGGACAAAACCAAAGCTCTTTTGAAATATGATGGAACCATCACTTGGGTCCCTCCTGCAATCTTCAAATCATCCTGCCCTATGGACATTACTTACTTCCCCTTTGACTATCAGAATTGCTCTATGAAGTTTGGTTCCTGGACCTATGACAAGGCCAAGATTGACCTGGTTCTTATTGGCTCAAAGGTGAACCTTAAAGACTTCTGGGAGAGTGGAGAGTGGGAGATCATCGATGCACCAGGTTATAAGCATGACATCAAGTACAACTGCTGTGAAGAGATCTACCCAGACATAACCTACAGTTTTTACATACGGCGACTGCCCCTCTTCTACACTATCAACCTTATTATCCCCTGCCTCCTCATCTCCTTTCTGACAGTACTTGTCTTCTACCTTCCATCAGACTGTGGTGAGAAAGTGACATTGTGCATCTCGGTACTCCTCTCTCTTACTGTGTTCCTTCTTGTCATTACGGAAACCATCCCATCCACCTCACTCGTGATCCCTCTGATAGGCGAGTACCTTCTCTTCACCATGATTTTCGTCACCCTCTCCATTGTCATCACCGTCTTTGTATTGAATGTGCACTATCGCACCCCTATGACCCACACTATGCCTTGCTGGGTCCGTACCGTCTTCCTCCGAGCTTTACCCCGCATCATGCTCATGCGCAGGCCTCTCGATCTATCAGAGTCCTCTGGGAAAGGAGGACTAGAAAGTGGGGGCTCGTCCGGGACTGGAGCAGGACGAGGAGGAGAGGGAAAGAAGAGGAAAAACAGTGCATCTCAACAGGGAGCAATGAACTCTTTGGAATTTGGAGAGGGGAAATCAGCATTAGAAGGAAAGAAAGGGGGATGCCCATGTCACCCAATGAAAGAGGCAACTGAGGGGGATTGTGGAAAAGTGAGTCGTCAGTTGAGCTCACAGGGTATTAACACAGTTGTGGCTTTCTCTGTGGTGTCACCGGAGATCAAACAGGCTATTGAGAGTGTGAAGTACATTGCTGAGAACATGAGGAGCCGCAACAAAGCCAAAGAGGTAAGCATTTCCCATTCAGTCAATCCACTCGGTACAACACATTGATTATAAGGAATTGTGCTCTCTGGATAAACACACTGCCAAAATTGTATTCTATTTCATTCTATTTATTTTTTTACATGGAACTTGAATCCACATGCAATAGAGCTTTTCTGTCAAAAAAGAGAGTAGTCACATCAGTGTCAGCTGGGAAGCAAACTGCACATCAGCAAACTGGACCTCCTTTCCAGGGGAGGACCCTGTGTCAAGGAATGGCATCTTCAAGGGTGAACACAGATCTCCTATGCCAGTATAGGTTTCTTCGAATTATGTGGAAATGTCAGGTGTCCTATGCTTTTATCCATAACAGATCAGTGTGCTTCTCTAGGAAAAGATGCATCCATGCATCAGTGGCCCTAGGCTATTCATTTATGCATTTCTTTTTGTACCGTCAAAAACGTGGTTTGCTATCATCATCAACATTCTAGTAGAACAGCCTTGGTGTTTCCTATTTGCGTACAGATCTGCTCAGCCAACCAAAAGCGGAAGTTATGCATCCCTGACCAGAGCTGTGGGCTTTGAGGTCAGTGTTGTGGGCTCAGTGTTGTTTCTGCAGTTCATAATGGTAAAGCCCTCTCTACGAAAAGTCTTTATTATTTATACTTTTTCTTGACTCTGAAAGTCTAGCAGAACTTTCTTCATGTCATGAGGAAATCCGTGGGGTTCCCTGGAGAGGTGTGAGGTGCATCACATTAACTATTCAACTATATGTCTAAGACCTTTTCGATTGTTGGATCAACTCATTGTCGGTTTTGCCAATCCGACTCATTGTACTGTGCAGCCTAAGAAATGTCTCTCTCACTGAATTGTGGAGGCTATCTCTTGGCATGTAACAGCCTGAGGGAGTGCAAGTCATTCAACTCGTGGGATGGCTGCTTCTGAGCTTTCGTATTAATTCCTGTTCTATATTTGCTAGATTAATTGGGCGTGATAATTGGTCCTGTAGTCAATGTGTTGCAACTATATATATCACTATGAATACATAACTCCTGTCCCAGAAGCAGGAGAACAATGTTCAACACATCACAGCCCCACACTAACTTAGCTATCGGTGAGAGAGCATGCATTTGTATTTCTACAAATCGGGCTCGGTCGTGTTCCGGGAGAGGGGTCCTCCTCGGTAGAAGTCCCTGGTATCACTGTGTGTTAGTGGCTTTTCAGGGATGCATTTCTGGTCTGATTTCCAATAGTCAATGTGTTGTAACTTGTTTCCCTCTGGGAAAAGTCATTGTCATTGTTCCATCCGCTTGTCTTTTCACATGTCATAACATCTTTATAATAAAAAAACACATTGCCCATTGAAAGAAGGTGTCCACTTAGTGTATGACTCAAATTCTAACATCATGTCATGCTTTGGTTGTAATGCCCTGATAAGGACAGATTATACATCACAGACATCTAGCATAAGCTTACGGAAACGACTCAGCTACTCTCAGTGGAAATGTTTACTGAGTGCTTCACTGGCAAGACTAGATCCCTCAGTGGAGACATCACACTTTGACATGGAAAGTCTCACCACTTCATCCTTCATCTTCACTCTTGGCTCAGAGCCTCACTACTGAATCACATTAGCATCGTAATGCACCCAGTGCCTAAATATGTGAAGAGAAAATGTTTCACATAGCTCCGCTTATAGTAGCACAATCTAATTGAGCTTATCCCCATGTAGTGTGAGTAAAGCATTCTGGACAGTCAGATTTTCACTCATTCTCATCCTCTCTTTGCCATTTTCTCCTCCATTTACCTTGCTTTGACGTTCAATTTTTGCTTCTTTCTCTAATTTTCTTTCCTTGTTACCGCTAACCTCTATTTTCTTTCATTTATTAACCTTCCATCTCTCCTCTTTTTCTTTGTTTATTGTGTGCCCTTTCTCTCTTAGGTGGAGGATGATTGGAAGTATGTTGCCATGGTGATTGACCGCATCTTCCTTTGGGTCTTTGTGCTGGTGTGTGTGCTGGGAACTTTGGGACTCTTCCTGCAACCTCTGATTGACTTCTTCTCGTAATTAACTATGCCAGCTTGCCTGTTCTAACCAATCATTATCTGAGTTACTGACATGCTCCATATTTAATTAGTATCACACGTGTTCCATCATTACAACAAAACTATATACTGGTGTCCTTGCACACAGCAAAAACATAATCAGGTGGTCTGTTTTGCTCTCTGCCACTAATCAATTGGAGACTGCTTTTTGCCTTTTTTTAACAATCAGTGACTCCAAGTGAACTTTCTAATCACCATCTATCCTGAAGCACTAAAATGTCCATAAGAAGACCAATCAGACTGACTGGTGTTCTGTGTCCACTACTCAAAATGACATTCCACTTACAATATCTGATTACACACACATGATATGTGGCATTTTATACCAAACAACATGGCCATCTTCTCTCAACTCAACAGTCACTCAGGAAAATCTGCAAAAGACAGTGATTGTGGGAATAGAGTAGAGGAAATCCAGTTTAAGCACAAAAATGTTGTGTAGATTAGTTCACCAAAATCTTCAAGGATAAACACTGAGCCGTGTGATTATGGGACATAATTAGTCAAGAATATGGGTGATCTATAAATATCTTTGAGTTGTGGCATGGCTGCACTCCAGAATAAAAATGACTAATCTGGTCCCATTATGCCAAATAATTTGTGTTTAGAATGAGATTAATGAATGTTTTTTTTTATTTTTTTTACTCAGTGTGTCTCATTCCTATGATACTGCATGTTGAAGATTTTTTTAATTTGAAGCAGTTGTATTGACCATGATGTCTTAATCCTTAACTGTTTTGAGTGCTGTGCAGGCTATTAAAATGATTGCTTTCCCTCCCTCTCTCACACTCATGCTCTCTCTCTCTCTCTCTTGCTCTATCAGATACATAATCCCCTCTTTAATATCACCATTTAAATCTATTTTCCACTTCCACTTGTCAGCTTCTGACACTTTTGTAAAAAATTTTTTTAACAGATGTCTTTCAAATAAAAGTTATTTTTTGTTGTACACACTATCATCTCTGTCTTACTGCCTCTGTGTCAAACTCGGCAAGCAATGAGTGCATGTATGTGGTGCGTGTCTGGGAAACGTGACGTATGTCTCTGAAACACACATGCTTGGCTTGGCTGCTAAAGCAGAGGTTAAAATTGCCTCTGGTTTTATGACTGGTTTTATTAGAATTAGGTCTTTTAAAGCAGCACCTTTTTATAATCATTTCCTAAGTGTAAAAACTCTTTCAGAATGATCTGACTTAATTCTAGCACATTCATAATCCTGTAGCACTGTTTATGGTGTGTGGAAATGACACTTTTTGCAATTTAAATGCAGCAAAGTACAGTGATTTAGCAAGTTTTATATATACTACAAAATCAAAACTCTTCAATATGACTTTAGAGCAGTTGAGGAGCTCTAAAAACTGCGAAAACTTGGCATTAGATAAATCAAATAATAAATTAATAATTTTTCCAGTATATTATATTTAATGTACATTAATCTTGCAGCAATTAATTTATAATTCCATTTTCAAATTACCACATGATAATGATTTTTCAAAAATGGTAAATGGTTAACTGAGGGCACTCAAAGTTCCTACACTGCCATCCTTTGAGAGAGAACCAAAAAAAAAAAAAAAAACATTAAAAAAGCCAAATGTAACAGGGTAGAAACACTATAGAAAAACTGTTCTGTGTCTGCATTGGTTTCAGGAATGTCTATTGTCTTCTTTACATCCGCAGAATGTCTTGAATCAATAGCATCTCAAGCACACAGACTGCAATAGCATCTTCTATATGTGCCAACATTTGACTGTAGCTCCAACAGCTCATGTAATGCATTCATTCCAAAGAAAATTCTTCAGTACACATTCAGACTGATGTTAGGAAAAAATCTAATTACCAACATGTGGCTGAAATTAGCATAAAACTAAAGAAGCCTCTTCCTTTAATCTGCAATTTTTCACACAACTGCTCTTTATTGATATATTAGCTTCAGGCAGCAGACACTTTATCATAGGTTTTATGAAAATCACAACATAATGCAGGAAAATGATTTTGAGTTTGTTTGAGCATTAGAGGACTATAAAGGGGAAAATGCACCACCTCTGCCTTGGTTTATGTGTATGGAAAATCACAGTGTATATGAATACACACTTTAAAGCATAATACCTATAACACTTGGGGTGTAAGTGAAATGCTTTGTCTGGCACTTGCTAACACAAAACAAAATGCAATACACAAAGTCACACATGTAAAAACAAATAGTGATTACTGTTGTTGTCTCTCATATTGCAGTCTAGTGGAATTTGGGTCACACAGTAATAGTCCAAGATCTGTGTTTATACAGTGATCATAGTAAATGTATTTATTAATTTCTCTTCATGAGAAGACGACATGAACGATCAAAGTTAGTGCATGTTTACTCAAGTAGATGAACGTTAAGTTCATTTTCTTGATTATTGTTTGAAAAGAACTTTGCATAAGAGTGCTCCTCAAAACCTCTTTCTCTCTTACCCTCGTCCCTTCTGTGTGTTCATCTGATTCATTATACTGATTACTGTGGATGTGCCACCATATCCAAAATTAACATTTGTTTGTGCGTTTGCATGTTTTTGCATTTGTATTCCTCTCCCTTTGTCAGTTTTTCCTCTGGTTCTTTACCAGACTGGATATGTGTGGCTTTATCTTTAAATAAATTGCACACATTTATCTTCCTCTCTCTTAGAGGATAGTAGTTTTGATATTGTTTCTCTTATTTTGCAGTGCTTAAATTCTGAGGTCAGGCTTACCTCAAAATACCACATTTCTGTCCTTCCTGGATTAGTATTATTGTTACTCTTGTTATTATAGTTTTTTGTTTAGCTCTTTGTTGTGGTGTGCCTTGCTCTCCATGGTCCAGGCTGTAGCCTCCTCGTCACTATATATGGAATCTGAAGCTTTTGTCACGGCAACAGCAGCCTGTAATCCAATAGCAAAGCCTCCTTCTCCAGAGCGTATTGTGTATGTGTTCTAACAAATACACCCGCTGGTGTAACTGGGCTGAGGCAGCAGGAACTGAGGTTCCTGTAGTTTATGTTCTTTTTTGAGAGTGTTCTTGTAACTCAAACAGTAGGACATGGTGCTAGCAATGCCAAGGTCATGTATGCTTTGTGTTCAGTATAAGTTGCTTTGGATAAAAGCATCTGCCAAATGCCTAAATGTAAATGAAAAGCTCATACTGTAAAAAAAAACTTTCAGCTGTGGTTGCCAGAATAATTCTCCAAAAATACAGTAAAAATGTTACAGAACAACCTGTACATTTACAGTTTAAAACTATAATTTACAAAAAAAAGGCCACCCTGCAACAAAAATCTTTTTTGTACCTTTAACATGATCTGACAAACACTATAATAACACTAGTGATAAAGAGAAAGCTACATGAAGAATCAAAGTTCATCACAAGTAGCTTTTCCACAAGCTGAGATAAATACTTATAATAGGTCCACAGTGTCAAACACACAAATACAAAACATCATCATATTTATGCACACACTTAAATTGACATTTACATTACCTTTATGCATTTAGCAGATGCTTTTATCCAAAGAGGAACAAAGCGATTTATCAAACAGTCAGTAATCATTGTACAAAAGGTTAGGATTTTTCACTGTGAATTATAAGTGACTTGTTCGTTTTTTACTTCCAAAAATGTCTCAACAGTATTTTGATGTAAAATTACATGAAATGTTAGATTATAGTTTTTCCATGTATATAGTAAGGGAACTTACCATTAACCAATTAACAGTTATTTACTGTAGACAGTCTTTTTAAACATTTTAACAACTTCCAAATGATCCAAATTCTTTGATTAAGCTTGTTTTGTGCATCGTTCAGCACCAATAGCATTTGACATTCAGTTAGCTGAGCTCTAGGGTTTCTCCTGAACTTGTTTTAACCCTGACATTGAACCCGAGCTTTTAAATTGTGGTTCTAGTGTCTCTGAAGATTATTGACTGACTTGTTTGCTTTGTAGTAGAGCAAATACTTGAGCCACTTTGTTAAAGGCCTTTGTTCAACACCAAGAACAGCGGCCACTAAAACTCAACACGACACATGACCGTGAAGAGACATAGCAGAACAGGACATCTGTGTATGAGAGTCCCTATAGGAAGGTTTTCTATGTGACTACCTACCTATTGTGCCTCTGCTGTATTTTTCATAGTCCTCGGTCGAGATGATTAAATTGTGCCATCTCATAGTGAGAGACCTGGGATTCTTATTAATGCCAAACTCGAGGCTAGTCATCATAGTATGACGTTAAACACTAGAGACCCAATCATAGTGCTTCCTACAGCAACATGGTACCGTCATAACTCAAACATAGATTCTGCTGCTGTCAGGTTGGTTCATAGTGGACTGACCTATTTGTAGTATGTGTCTGTCCAAGGAACTGTATGTTAGTTAGCTATGCTTCAGAGACAATATTGTTCTCAGAAATAAGCTAAATCTGACAAACTTTGCTTAGGGGAATTCTGGGGATGTCCTTAAAAGTTAAATGATTCATAAATAAAGTACCTTATTATTCTAAAAATGCTGAACATGTTCAAATGGGCAGTATGTCCTCATTTAGTGTGTGTGTGTGTGTGTGTGTGTACGTGATATTCCCTACATTATGGAGACCAAATGTCCCCACAAGGACAGTAATACCAGTAATGTTTGACCTTGTGGAGACATTTTTTGGTCCCCATGAGGAAAACAGCTTATTAATCACACAGAATGAAGTTTTTTGAAAATCTAAAACAGCAGAACATTTTGTGTAAGGGGTAGGTTTAAGATAAGGGGATAGAAAATACAGTTTCTACAGTATAAAAACCATTACGTCTATAGAATGTCCCCATAAAACATGGAGACGTGTGTGTGTGTGTGTGTGTGTGTGTGTGTGTGTGTGTGCGTGTGCGTGTGCGTGTGCGTGAACAGGTTTAACCTATATTGTGGTTCCCACTAGAACAGTAAAACCTGAGCTCAGCTATATTATGGGGACCTCAGCTATATATTTGATGGTCCCCATGAGGAGAACTGGTTAAGAAACCTACTAAATAAAATTTTAATATGTAAAAATGCAAAAAGGTTTCTGAGAGGGTAAAGGGATGGAAGTCCTTACAGAGATATAAAAACAAACATGTATGAAACTACTTAAAGGGGTCATATGATGCAATTTAAATTTTTCCTTTCTCTTTGGAGTGTTAAAACTCTTGGTGCATAAAGAAGACTAAAGAAGACTAAAGTCTTGGTGCATAAAGAAGATCTGTAAAGTTGCAAAGACTAAAGTCTCAAATCCAAAGAGATATTCTTTATAAAAGTTCAGAGTCAGCCACACCTACCTAAAACGGCTCGTTAATCGTTAATTGCTCCTTTCCTGCGTTTAAGTGCGGACTGTAGTTTCGATTTGAGGAATTGGCCTGCTATAGACTATTGGCTGTGCTAATTAGAAGGCGGCCACAGCTGTTTTCACTTTAGTCTTTT
>NW_015547662.1:4312783-4315275 GCF_001515605.1 Sinocyclocheilus anshuiensis | reverse complement strand
ATATATATATATATATATATATATTAATGTAATAATGCAGAAAGTTTCCTTTTTTGGTTAGGTTTTGGGTTTGGATTAGGTTAAAATATTTATAAAAACAATAGAGGTCTATGGAATGTTCCCATATAGATAGCAATTATAGCAAGTAAATGTGTGTGTGTGTGTGTGTGTGTGTGTGTGTAGTAACCTCAGAGGTTTAACATGCATTTAGCGTTGCTCAACATGGTGTTCAAAACTATCACACGGGTTTTAAATATGACAGTGATGGGCCTGAAAAGCAGAATTGTTACTCGATTTGTGAGTGCAGATGCTTTCACATCCTGTTTAGTCCACTAATAATCGGCTTCACTGTCACCACACAGAAGCACACAGCTGTATCCCTCATTGTTCTCAAAATAGAAATGGTTTATGAAAGTTTACAGCTACAGTATCCATTGGGATTACTCCAAGGGAGGTAGACAATCGAGAAGCTTTTTTTGAATAATAAACATTTCTCCATCAAATGGAGAGAGGTTTAAAAAGTGGAGCATTTGTTTGCTAAGTAAGAACTGTCCTTTCTTTAATCCCCATTTTATCTGTGATATTTTCAAGGAGTGGCACATGATAAGAAACCATTTTTTAGGGAGTTTTAGGGATCTATAAGGACAGCCTGTCGATTACATTAGCAGTGAGGCATTTCATTCGCTCTGTCTCTCTTTCTCTCCAAACAACATAATAAAATCCTCTCTCTTCCCTGTTTTGATCAGGCATGCAGAATCATTTCCTAAGCTTGACTGACTGGCTTGGTTTTTATCTTGTCACTGCTGGTCTTTCAAGGACATCACCTAATTTCAACTGGCAGAGCACAAAATCCTGCACTGATCTATATTTGAGCTTGTGTAGGGCCGTCCTCAGTGCAAATGAAAACTTTTTAATGTCACCTGTTCACCGGGTGCTCCTTGTACTCCCACTGTCTTTTGTGTTTATGCTGCTACTTCTTTCTCTCTCTTTTTTCTAACAGGTGTATAAAGCAGAGCTGAGGAATGTTTGTTGTCTTCCACAAACACATAAAGGCACATTGGAGGGATAGAGAGCTTTTAAGTGTCTAATGGATCTCTCAGTAGGCTTTATCAAGGATGATTTACAGATAAATCAATGCGAACACTCTTTCTGAAAGCAGTGTACTCATCACTGAAGTAATTTCTGGAAAATTACAGGGGGAAGAATATTAGCTATTGGCACACACACAGTATAAAAGGGCCCCAGGTGTGATTTTTGGATGGTTCATCTGCTGCAGCCTCTTGTGTGTTTAGTGTAAAGGGTTTACAGTCCAACACACACAAGCACAAAAACAGATGCACAGTCACATACAGATGTCATTCGTTCCTATTCGGGTTAGATAGGAAACATAAAGCATTTTGTTTATGCGTATATCTGTTTATGGCCAGCAAGAATACATGAGGAAGAGAATACATGTTCATGCAAACTTGTGTGCACATTCACTCACACGCGTCTCAGTCAAGTCGACTGGAAGTAAAGGGAAGAGGCTATCACTCAATAATTAATTCTAGTGTGCAGAGCTTTGGTTAGGTTATGCTTATCCAAACCACACAGCAGCTTTTGTTTTACTAGCAAGAAAACCCCTCATAAATCACCTCTTTATCATCATAAAGCTCTTTGATTATGGTGTTATGCTGCTATTCAGAAAGCAATTAAACTGCTATGATGTTAGGGTTGTTACATTTATGTTTTTGTTAAAATTACAGGAGAGTAGGGTACAGCAGGGCCAAAGCCTTTACTTAAGAGCCCATTAAGGGCCTTACGTTCCGAATTAATTAATTGTCATTGTTAAATTGTCATGATTCATAAGGTCATTGTGTGAAATGACGTCAAATTTGAGATAATTTGATCTGACATTTAATTTAAAACATGTATATAGAAATGTATATAAAATTTGTATATATGTTTATAGCAAATGAGAATCTATTACATATTTTGATGCAAAAGACAAATGTCTGCTAGTTGCAGGGGCTGCAACTAGCAAAATGTATACATTTTATTATTTATGTTTTATTATATTTTATATTTTAGGCCTTTTGCCACTATAGCTGCCTTTATATTTGAATGATTGTTTTATCAAAACCTTTTTTTTTTTTTTTTTTTTACATCTTACTATGCCAATATTTAATACAAATATATTATGATATAATTTATGTTTTATTATAATATTTTTTTTATGATTTATTATATATTGGAGGCCTTTTGCCTCTAGCTGCCTTTATATTTACTTTTTATCAAAACAAACTTTTTTACACACAGCTTCATCAATATTTAATATGAATAAATATGATATAAATATATAATGTTGTATTACAATATACAATTTATATATTTTATTATAAAATGTATTTTGTTTTATTACATTATATATTCAAGACTGTTTGCATCTACCTGCCTTTGTATTTACAAGATTTATTTTATCAAAAATTTATCGAAAACCACTTTTTTACATG
>NW_015547662.1:4296006-4312666 GCF_001515605.1 Sinocyclocheilus anshuiensis | reverse complement strand
TTTATAAAAAACAAACCTTTTTGCTACTTTTGTTACATGTTGCTTCACCAATGTTCAATTCAAATACGTACATATGATATAATTTATATATTTTATTATAAAAAATAATTTATATATTTTATTACATGATATATGTTAATATAATCCTTAAAAAAAGTAATCCTTAATGGGGGCTTTCAGTCCTGGCATACTCCTATACCAGCTGTTGGTAACAAAATAACGAAAATCTCAAATTAATTTGATATGAAAAGCTTTTAAATCAATCACCTCACACTTGACCAGGAACTCTGGAAATATATATATATATATATATATATATACAGTATTCACAGTCTCCCAAACAACTCTCCTGTGCTCCATTAGAGAGAGTGTCTGCATTTCTTTGTCTTTGAGTCTCAGTTTTATCTCGTCCTCCCCCTGCTGTTAAAGCAGTGCAGCTCAGCTCGCTGCTCTCTCACAATCAGAGTGCTTTTATCTGGCCATTGAGCACTTTGTTCATTAGCGGCATGTTAACGATGAGTCCACGACATACCCCTTGCAACTCCTCTAACAGACTAACAGCCTTTTAAATGCCACTTACATAGTGACCGAGGCTCAGCAGTGCAGCCTCATGATTACAGGCCTCTAAACGTACTGTTTACTGTGTTGTGTATGACTGAATGACCTGTGGTGGGAGACAGAGCATGTGATTTATTACATCTCTGCACTGCAGGTCAGTGTTTTTTATGTGAATATTGGCATTTTAATAAAGCTCTCTTTTAAAAGCAAGTGTAAATAAGCCATAGTTTTGTTCTGTTAATATTAGTCAATGCTGCAGTCGTTAGACACGAGGTTGAGAACATGACAGATATACTTCCTCTGAATACAGAGACAAGCTCGTCTCAAAGCTGTCACGTATAGCTAGAAGAAAAAAGAAAAAGAAATATATCTAAAAACTGACTAAGAAGCCATAGGACCCACTTCTCGTGTGCACATGTCTATGTGAGTTTAAATAATTTGGTCATATTAGTGCAAAAGAAAGCAGAACGGAATGAATAAACAAGATTTAATAGAACTATTATTATATTGTTTACTGAAGAGAAACTGTATCATGTTACTTTCCAGTCTTCTGTTTATAACAGTCAATGTTTAATATGCCCCATGACATGATATTACTGCTATTTTAAAACCCAGATTCCCTAAAATTACACTTTATGAAAAACAAAATACAGTCCATAGGTTATTTTGAAAATAGTATGTAGCAAAAATATTTAGGCCAATGCTATCTATCTGTGGTGTCCTAATTCTGTCTTATCAGTGCTCTAAAACAAGGCTACATTTGGATTGTTGAGATGCTATGTGAAGCAATACATGAGACTTGTGGATTTATAACTGTGGACCCATTATATGTAACAAACACACACTTTGAATATATTATAAAAATGCTACAGCGCAAAATTGTTAATTGGTTAACTATAAAATACCTTAAAATTGCACTATCAAATTTATGGTTTTTGATTGAATTCATATTTGCCATATATTTAAGGTGAAAAACCATAAAAGGACATTCCAACAAGATTATATCACATATGATTATGTTTTATTTAAATAGTTTTGTTATCAGTGTTTTACATTATGGATTTTTGTGTTACATTTTCTGTGAATTAGTTCATGTTTGTTGCATTATTTTAGTGTCATGTGTTACCCTGATGGTATTTTGTCTTTGTGTGTATGACCCTGTGCACCATCCATATATGAGTATTTGCTATGTTTTATGCACAAGTTACTTACAATGACCTATTTATAATCGTCACTGTTTATTATCATAATTTGTTATGTACCACCTGTATTATTAGGGTGGTTATATCAAGGTTTTTTTTTTTTACTATAAATTGAATGTGATATTTTTTACAGAGGAGATGCTTATTTCTTAATAAGTGATAACGGGGCTAGTTGTCACAAGTGTAAGGGTCCCAGAATCTGCAAGGTTTTGAGTCAAAAGTTCAATTAGACAAACATATTTTTTTTATTCTGTTCTCCAGGCTAAAATTGCATTAAAAAATGTCAGTTTATTGGAGCAAGTTGTCACATGTATTTTAAATTATATGAATTCATAAAATGTATTTAATACAATATTTGTAGGCCAACAATGGTTTAACGTCACTCTCTTTTCTTTTACATTTTGCTGTTTTGCGAATTTATTTATTTTTCATAATTGTTTGAATTTAGCATACTCTATTGTTGGACCACTGAATATCAACATTCCTTCAATGAAGCTTTTTTTTTCTTTCTGTGCAGTAATTCAGTAACTTTGAAATGATCAAACAGCATGTGGCTGTATGGAAATTGACTTTCAAAATAAACCTACCCTGGAAAATTTTGCAGTAAAAAGTGACAACTAGTACCTGTCTGCCATATACAAGCCATCATCATTGAATAACATTACATAACAAATGACAAAATTAACAAAGCTTGTAATATCTTGGTAAATCTATATATGATTAGCTCAGACGACTGAGGAGTTCTTGTAGCTGTCTTTTTTTTTTATATAATAGAGCTGTCCGTGTCTATTTATACTGAACAAGTCCCACTGCTATTGATAGTTAAATCAAAGAATTATTGACGTTCACAAAGTTCAGGCACAGAGGCCTTACTCAGCTCCCCACACACACTAACACAATGACACAAACACACAGCAAACATCAGTCCCACTGCTATTGATAGTTAAATCAAAGAATTATTGACGTTCACAAAGTTCAGGCACAGAGGCCTTACTCAGCTCCCCCACACACACTAACACAATGACACAAACACACAGCAAACATCTTTGAGGAGCTATACAGCACAATTCATCTGCCCACAGGGTGAATCTAATGAAAGTAACTCCCTCAAACACCCTTTCTTTCTAATCCTTCTACTTTCTCACTGTGCCCTGCAGCTCTGTGTGTGTGTGTGTGTGTGTGCGTCAATATGTACAGTATGCATCACTGCATGCGTAACATTCAGAACATAGAACAAACATCAAAGTTACACCATGCAAAAGAATTCAGATTCTTAAGTCTTACTTAACAAATACATCAAAATATTGTTCTAATATTAAAATATTGTTATCATTTTTGTATCAGAGCACTGAAGATTAGCACTTAAAAGTCAAAAAATAATTATTTTAACATGGAACAAAATTATCTTATGTTAGTCACTGGGCTGCCTTCACTTATCATATGTGACCCTGGACCACAAAACCAGTCATAAGAGATTTATGCATCAGCTGAAATCTGAATAAATAATCTTTCCATTGATGTATGGTTTGTTATGATAGGACAATATTTGGCCGAGATACAACTATTTGAAAATCTGGAATCTGAGGGTGCAAAAAAAATCAAAATATTGAGAAAATCGTCTAAAGTTGTCCAAATGAAGTTCTTAGCAATGCAATATATTTACAGTAGTAAATTTACAAAATATCTTCATGGAACATGATCTTTACTTAAAATCCCAATGATTTTTGACATAAAAGAAAAATCTATAGTTTTGACACATACAATGTATTTTTGGCTATTGCTACAAATATACCCCAGCGACTTATGACTGGTTTTGTGCTCCAGGGTCACATGGATCTTTGGACGCATGGATGCATTTTTTAAACAAATTACTAACTGCAGGGATGTACTTCCTCACTGGAATGTCATAATTCATCCAGGTTAGAACAAGGGCGAAAACAAATGTACACATGCACCTGTTGTGAATCATGCTATGAATTATTTAACATGAGAACTTTTCTATACATGTACACGATTATTCAAATGTTTAGGTTCAGAGAGATTTTTTTCTTATTAAAGAAATTAATACTTTTATTCTGCAAGGAGGCATTAAATTGTTCAAAAGTGACAGTAAATGCTTTTATATTGTTACAAAACAAAAACAAAAAACAAGCAAAAAAATGCTGTTCTATTGAACTTAAAAAAAAAAAATCCTGAAAAATAAAATGTACTACGGTTTCCACAAAAATATGAAGCAGCACAACTGTTGTCAACACTGATAATAATGAGAAATGTTTCTTGAGCAGCAAATCAGCATATTAGAATGATTTCTGAAGAATCACGTGACACTGAAGTCTAATGGCTGCTGAAAATTCAGCTTCGATCACAGGAATAAATGACATTTTAACATATATTCACATAAAACAGTTAAAATATCAAATATATAACTTTTGAGTAGTAAGTACTCGAGTACAACTACTCAACTTCTACAATTATTAGTGAATGAGCCTCAATCCAGGTGATAGATTTACTCCCAAGTTTGTATAAGACTGAAGCAGATAAAAAAATCCATCCATTTGATCTGTTTTAATAAAACACAGTCCCTGATGATGAAAAGCAGCTCTGAAGACTGATTGTGACTTCACATGATGCTTTACACATCGATTTGTGCCAGAAAAATATACAAGCTTTAAAATGCACTCACTGATTACCAAATCTTTCTCATCTTGCAACTAGGTCATTATTACGCTTTTTGACAAACACCATGTCATTTAGTGTCACATGGATCTCTGTGGTTTCTCTATATAAAGCCTAGTGTTATGTAGACAGGTTCATGTGGTTTACTGGTGCAACTTCAGTCTGAACTATGATACTGAACTCTGTAGCTCCTTCAAAGTGATCATCTGTGGCTGTGTCTCTCACATGTTTCTTTCTTTGATCGCGAAAAGTTTTGAAGGTTGACCTTTTCTAGGCAGCGTTTGTTTTGTTTCATGTAACTTACATTTCCTGACAGTTGCATCAACAGGGCTCAGTGGGGTTTCCAAACACTTGGAAATTGTTTTTTCAGTTTCTGCAATGGTTTTACTTCTATCTCATGCCTTTGAAATACCTTTTAGTATTCACTTTCTATTCTTGACTGTTATTCACAGACTGAATCCCTTAACTGGGTTTTATCATTCACAGCAAATTGCAACAAAGTTGTTTGCTCATTAGAACATTTCTGAAACTTGCAAACTTACTAATGCAAGCACCATATCAGTTGTTTTGAATATTTTCTGTCATCAAAACAAGTTTTAACTTCAACAATTAATTTTGGGGGAAAAAAAGTTTTTGTGCTTTAAAGTGAAGTATAAGAAAAAAAAATCTAATGAAATGTAAGAATAAAAATTATGTAGGTATATTGTATATTTGTCCCATACCATTTGAACATCTGGGGTAAGTTATTGTATTTTATTTGATTAAATTTCATCAAAAGTGACGGCAAAGACTTTTAAATTACAAAAAAAAAAAATAATAATAATCCTGTAACATATTTTTCACAGAAATTTTAAGCTTGCAACATTGATAATAATCAGAAACATTTCTCTGAGCAGCAAATCAGCAAATTAGAATGATTTCTGAAGGATCATGTGACAATGAAGACTGTAGTAATAATGCTGATGAAAATTCAGCTGTGCATCACAGGAAGACATTACTTTTTATATTATATTCATATAAAAACCCGCTATTTTAAGTATTGTTAAAAACAATATTACTGTTAAATAAATGCAACCTTGGTGAGCATGAGACTTCTTCTTCACAGTGTGACTTTATATCTCAATTGCGACTTTATTGTTATTCACAATTACTTTTTTTACTCTGAGGCAGAAATGGGCTTTCATAGTTACTTGCTATCAGGAACTGCCTGTTTTGGTTTCGTTTTCATTTGTTTCTATCTATTACCTGTATTCCTTTGTTCCAGTTTCCTGCTCCTTGTTTCTTTCTATGGTTTCTGATTAACCAGTCATCACCTGTTCACCATTTGAGTTCAATCACCCCGTGTTTTTAAGTTCCTCCTTTTCATTCAAATGGTGTCTAGTATTGTTTGTGTGTAGACATGCTGTTACGTTGCCTTCTCGTATTTGGATTACCTGAGTTTGTGGAAACCTGTTTGAACCTTTTTCATCTTCCTCTGAACCTGTTCATGACACTTGCATGACACTTTCAACAAAAATAAGTAGAAACACAGTGTTTGCTCATCCACTGACCTTTAACCATTGCTTACATAATCCTAGAGTTCTGCATCAAGACTATGACTAATCACAGTTACATCAGTAAATATCCTCAATGGATTAGCAATAATTATAAACGAACTGTGAGTTCCTATAGTTGTTGTTGTAAAAAAAAAATCACAAATGTTAAAATCTGTCATTATAAAAACTTTTTGTACAGTCCATTACTAAAACAGGTGTGAACATCTTGCACTGACATCAGTGTGAGCTGGTACGAGGCCATATGTGATCGTCTGGTTTTCGGGACAGTATCGTGGTGTGGCGGAGCAGTGCGTGTGACTTTAATGCAGCCACACTGCAGCAACTGGAGCAGAAAATCGTCTCATCACGCAGTTCAGATTATACATCTCTCCCCAGACTTCATGTGTTTGAACAGTTCATGTTGTTCCTTGTCACCCCATTTTGTCTAAAGTGATGTACAGTACCGTAACAATCTAAATCTAACGGATGTACTGTAATGATGGAGAGATTCTCACAACATTTGTACTAGTACCAGTTTATAGACTTACTGAAACTACTTAACATCTGCTAATCATACTTTATTGAAACACAAACTGCATTTCCAGCCTACTAAAAGGCTTGTTTGTGATGTGTTCTTTTTTTTGCTTGGTTTTGTATTTGAGACTTTTAGTTTGTACTGTTCTTTTGTGCCTTCTTCCTTGTTTTCACCTGTCTTTTTATGCCCTTTTACCCTTGAGTATCCACATAAGCACTAACTTTCCCTTTGTTCTTTGTCAGGCCATATTTGACAGTATGTAAAGCTTTATGTCATTTTAAAATTTCCTATTAATTAGGAAGACTGGAAAAAAAAATATCTTATTTAAAAGTTAATTGACATGAAACGGATATCTTTTCTACCCTGTAGTGGCATATTTCAGAGCGAAATGTCTTCTTGAATGAGAAGAATATATAGGGTGGGAATTGATTGGATTGTTATTGTTTGTATTGTATATGTAGTATTTGGTGTGTTGCTGGATTGAAACTAGCGCCATAGGGAAGACATAATAATAATAATAATAATAATAATAATAAAGATGATGAATTCACTAAAAATAATAATAATGATGTGCATGTATAAATCGTTTATAACAAACACGGCAACATTTTATAAAATAAGAATTGTTACATGTTAATGGTGACTTTAAAAGCTGTGTTTAGATCTTAACCTTGTGTCTGAAGACTACTATTCTGTTACAGTGTTGAATTGGAATTGCAATGCAAAGACATTTGGGTAAAGCCTCTGTTAAGAAAAGTCTGTTTACTAAGTGACACTATTTGAATCTCCACTGTACATCTATTTCGGGCATCCAAGACGAAGTCCTATCTACTTGGTTTGGGAAATCCTGAAATCTCAAAAACTGCTTTCCACACTCAATAACATTTTAAATCATCAGCAGAATCTGACATGAACTGTCTCGTAATTGCTGTTATTTATGCTAAAATAGCATTAAGAAAAGCTTATCTTTCAGTCTGGACCAGTCAACATACATGTGCATTGATTTCAAGATTTGATTGTTTGTTTTTAAGATTTGAAATGGGTTGGCGCCTGCTTATTTATTAGAGCTTTTACATGTCCACACTCCTGTTAAAGCGCTGAGGTCGTCCAATCAGGTGCTCCTCGATGTTCCGAGAGCCAGGTTAAAAAATAAAGGTGACCGAGCTTTTTCAGTGGTGGCACCTAATTTGGAATGGAATAGTTTACCTGTACACATAAGAACTGCTCAGACTGTTGGCATTTTAAAGTCAATACTTAAGACACACCTGTATTCCTTGACTTTTATTTCGAGCTGAGCTGAGACATTGTGATGTTTTTTTTTTTTTTTTACTGTATTTGTCTTGTTTATGTGTGCGTTTTTCCAGACATTGTTAAGCACTTTGGTCAACCATGGTTGTTTTTAAATGTGCTATATAAATAAAATTGAACTGAACTGCAGTCCTAAGCACACGTCAGGAAACCTTGTCTTGGGACCTTAGTACCTTACTCAGTTGTAACGAGTGATAATTGTTGTCTTTCTATCAAGTTTGAACCAATCTGGCCATTCACCTTTGACCTCTGGCGTCAACTATGACAACTATTTCTGCCCACAGAACTGCCGCTCACTGGATATTTTATCATTTTCGGACCATTCTTTGTAAACCCTAGAGATGGTTGTACATGAAAATCCCAGTAGATCAGAAGTTTCTGAAATATTCTGACCAGCCTGTCTGGCATCAGCAACCATGCCAAAGTCACTTAAATCTTTCCCATTCTGATGCTCAGTTTGAATTTCAGCAGATCATCTTGATCACGTCTACATACCTAAATTTATTGAGTTGTTGCTATGTGATTGTCTGATTAGATATTTGCATTAACGAGCAGTCAAACAGGTATACTTAATAAAATGGCCAGTGAGTACTACTACTAACTACTACTAACTTAATTTTGCAACTATGTTCAATTGCAGACATGCTAGAGCCTGTTCAAGGGTATCAAGCCAAAGGCGAGAAATCTTTGGCCATGTGTCTGAAGAAAAAAACACATTGTCAGGCATTGCCAAAAATCTTATGATTACATCCCATGGATGATGTCCAAATTTTGTATCCAGTTTGTTCTCCTAAGCTCATCCTAAATCCAATACTCAGATATTTCCCTTAACCCCACACAAGATTCTTGCTTTCTCATCCTCCCTATTCTCAGCAGCTGTCAAAGAGTTGGATAAAAGTAAGCTTACAACATTCACTAACTCTTACATAAAGGATTTTACTTACATAACTTCCTATCAAAGCTCTGCTGTGTCAAGAAAGGTGACCTTTTAGATTGAATTCTTTGTTTATGAATCATGTACAGATGATATTGTGCTAAAGAGCATGAATAATGTTTCCACTGAAGACAGCAAAGTGTCAGCTTAAGACAGCAATCTAAAAGACTATATTGTTTCTGCACACTGCTTGAAAAGAACCTTCTAGAAACACTGGCTTGATACCCACAAGAGTTAATGCATCCCTTGCCAGAATCCACATCCCTTCATCCTCCAGTATGCACACACACACACACACACACACACACACACACACACACACACACTGTGCCCAGGTCTCCGTGGAGGGCTTTCTCTCCTTTCCACCTGCCTTTATATGAACACAGTCACGGCTGGCTAAGCAGTCAAGCACCAGCTGTATGAACAGAAAATACTTAAATTCTGCCCAATGCTCCAGATATTTCAAAATATTTGCTCTTAAAGAGCAAACTTCTTAGAGGTTTAGATGTTAAAATGCTTTGTTTTAGTTCATAAAATAAATAAAAGGCAATAAAAGGTCAGAAGATCAGAAGTGAATTCTAATTACCGTCTGAGGCAGAAATATCTTATATATTTGTATGTGATGCTAAAGGCTAACAATTGCCATAATAAATACACTTTAAGCGAATGGAAATACCAGGAACCACTTGAAGAATGTAGATCGTAACACTTTAGTTTAAGGACCAGTTCTCACTAGTTACTTATTAACATGTGTATTACTAGCATATTGGCTGTTTAGTAGTACGGTGTGAAAAGGCTTTTATATTTTCCAAAAATATAACTTTTTTTAATTTTAAAAACAAACAAGCAAGCCCTGTCCATATTTCAAAAGTAACGCAAAAGTAACGTAATGCATTACTTTCCATAAAACGTAACTAAGTAACGTAATTAGTTACTTTTTTATGGAGTAACGCAATATTGTAATGCATTACTTTTAAAAGTAACTTTCCCCAACACTGCTTATAAAGCACATATTAATGCCTTATTCTGCATGAGCATATTTTAGATCCCTTACTGCATACCTAAACTTAAAAACTACCTTGCTAACGATTAAAAAGCAGCAAATTAGGAGTTTATTAGGAGTTAATAGCTAGTTAATAGTGAAAATTGTTCCCAATTTGAAGTGTGTCCAAAATAACCCCACTTATTGTGTGTTCCACAGAAAAGAGAAGTGCACACATGTTTGGAACAACATGAATGTGAGTAAATGATGAGAGAATTTTCATTTTGGGGTGAACTTTATCTCTGCTTGCACTCTGTATGACACATCCATACATTCACATCAAAACCCTTCATCCCTGTCACTTTTTCCACAGCCACTTGCTGCATCTGGCCACTGCAGCATATGAACATGCACACACTCACTCTGTGAAAGCTAATGCTTTATGACAGGCATTCTCGCATCAGTTCTCCTGACCCTGACTTGAGTCATCATTAGCCTCTTGAGTTCTTATAAACAATTTAAATAGACGTTTCATAAATGTGTAATCAATGTGTGGATGTGCATGTATGTATTTCCTGCTGCTCTTGCTTTGTTGGTCTCTCTCTTTCTCATTTAATCTTGCTGCATAAGCTCATGCGAGGATGGACTGTGGTGAAGACGACTGTTTGCTGCCCTGCAGGCCGGGTTTATGAGAATCGACTCCAGCCTTGATAATTATATGTTTAATTGGCTGTGCAAAAATGAGGGAATATGGTGAGCTGTGCATTAACTAAAATTATCTTCTTTATTTTTTAGAAACATCATTAGGCTTAGACAGTGAGAAACAGTGAGAAAACTCATCATATGTAATAATAGAGCGTTTAAGTGATAATTCACCCAAAAATGAATGTTCTTTCATCATTTATTAATCGTTATTTAAAAAGTGTTTGACTTTCTTCCATTCAACTTTTTTTGAAGAATCAATTCTAATGAACAGGGACTGAGCTTTCAAGCTTCAAAAAGTATCATACAAATGTTGCAAACAACTTGTGTGCTACATTCGAAGTCTTCTTAATTTGTGTGGTAGAGCTTTAGGTTGGAAAAAGACTTTAATTTATTATTTACTAAAAATCTTGATATCAGCCCAAGCTCTCAATGGTGCATTTATTAAAAGTTTTTGAGCAAAGTAGTGATGTCAGATTTGTGACTGAATCATTCTTTTGAGATTTCAAAAGAATCTTCTGATATCCTTCCGAAGAAGATCATTCTTCTCATGTTTTCAGTATTGTTCAAGATTGATCCAATTCTCAAAACCCTTCTAAATTTTTTGTTCACAAACCTGATTCAATACTCGAGTTCATCTCATTGACCCTTTTGAGTAATCTCCAGTTAACAGTATACTACACTGAAAAAAAAAATCAGTAGAAAAATTGAAAAGATACTGGTAATTTTCTGCCAGGACGTTATCCATTAAGTTTACCAACATTTCCTTTAACCCTAATATACAACACAATGCAATGCAATGTATAATTAAAAAAAAGGCGTAAAGCACCAGTGAAAAATCAATACGACCAACATTTCCTTTAACCCTAATATACAACACAATGCAATGCAATGTATAATTAAAAAAAAGGCGTACAGCACCAGTGAAAAATCAATACAGAAAATTCCTTCATATTAATACAGTACAATGTGCCCTATTTTATGGATTTTCTTAGAATATAGAGGTGAGCATTATGAGTGAATAATGACTTAAATTTCAGTCTATTTTCACACATAGCACATCATATTAGGTCATATGGCTTTTGCATCATTTTTGAAGCTTTAATCTTCCAGTCCCCATTAATGAAAGTCATTCATCAGTACATTCTTCAAGGTTTCTTCTTTTGTGTTCCACAGAAGAAAGAAATGTGTTTGGTATGATATCCATAAATTATTACAGAATTCTCATTTTTGGATAAACAAGTCCATCAAGCCATAAATATGTAATTATTCTACAACTCACATACTCTTGCTATTACAGCTTTGTAGCTAGTGTTCTGTACATCTCCATTTATTTTCCCTTTATCCTTCACCTGCATGCATGCATGCTGCATTTCCGTCAGCTGTGTGTCAGTGTTGACTGGAAGAGATGAACTGTTAAAGTGCTGTCTCAGTTAGAGCTCTGCATTTCTCAGTCTTTCTTAGTGAAAGCAACAGTCTATTGTGTTGCATAAATATTTTAAACCGACTGAAGTTCGCACAAAAAAAGCTCCCTCACACACTCTCTCTCTTGTTATTTAGTTAAGTTCAGTGTGTTCTGACAGGATCAATGATACCTCTTCTGGTTAAACAAAGAAATAACAGATTTATAGACGAATGGGAGTAGCTGAACTTCTGCTGTGTCTGCAAGCATGAAGATGAGCTTGGCAGAGTGTGTTGGAGAGATCAGGTGCTGGATTCTCTTGTTGTTTGATGAGCTTTTCATGCTTAATTAGACTCACATTTCACACATCAAAATTCAGAACCTTCTTTTCTTAGTGGGTTGATGACGACGTGTGTTTTGGTTTGCCATTGCCCATCAGTATGAGACTCCCTTGCGGCCCAGCAGGCGAGCACATGCAAACCTGCTCACTCTCACACTCACATGTACAGTACGCTCAGACACAAGCATGCATGCTGTATAAAGGTGTAAGTGCGTACCAGGACCCCAGCTGGTCTCTGTTGATCTGTTCTGCAGAGAGTCTTAATTAGTTATGGGAGATTTACCCAGCATGCTCCCTTAAACACATCACTTTGGCCTCTCTTTTTTTTCTCGCAGTTTCACTCTCCTTTACTTTCTTTTCTCTATGTTGCCCTATGATTGTTATTTCTGCCACGGTATAAAAAAAAAGGTAATAGACTTTTCCACAATTCTGAGTTTTTTCTCTCAGAAAAGTCAGATTTTTGAATCATAAACAAGCAATCGAGAGAAAAAAAAGTCAGAATTGTGAGATAAAAAGTCGCAACTGCCTTTTGAATTTTTTATTCTGTGGCAGAAAAAATAGCATTGCAGGATGTAAACAGAATTCTGAGAAAAAAATTCTGAATTGCAAGAAATAACCGCAGAATTTCGAGATGTAAACCGGTGAGTTTATATGTCACAATTAAATTTTGAGAGTTTATATCTTGCAATTCTGAGTTGCGGGAAAAAATCTGAATTGTGAGATAAAAAGTTGCAATTACCTTTTTTGTTTATTTTTTAACTTTGTGGCTAAAATGCGCTTCCATGGTTTGTCTTTCTTCAAATATAAATTATAGCATTGTGATGGCATTACAGTACAAGTTGCCTATTTTACCTTTGTGTTCTTGTGTTTCATATTTTGGAAAAACTATTTTCTCTTGTACACATGTATACTGAATGTAATTTTTATATTTATAACATAATCATTCTATACCTTGATTGTTCTAAGTGGGTGCCAAGTGTTAGCATGCTTGTTTTTATATCTTTGACCAGCTGGCAGGCTAATCTCTTATTTCATTACATGGATATTAAGAGTTTGGCCATGTCTTAGATTTAATTTTTCATGCAGCCCATATTAATGATAATACAAATCCTGACTGGGCCGTGTTTCTAAAGTTATGAGTGGTAAACACTCCTAGGTATCAGTAAACAAAAGGAGAGCTATAAAAAAATTTAAATAATATCTGACTTTTTCCATTCCAGCATATTTTCAAAGCTGTGGATGAACGTCACTCATTTTCCATCTACAGCACTAGCACACTTTGTCAGTACTCTGCATATTTTATTATGGATAGGGTTTTTCTAATAATGAGCTTGATCACATTAACATAATCACAGTATTCTGTTTGCATTAGCTTCAAGTACTGCCTTAATCGCATTATGAGGGTAGATGTAAACTAGATGGCAGAATATAAAAGAAAGAATTATTTTTAAAGGAGTAGTGTAATTTTTTGTCATTTCCTTTAGCTATTTTTAGTCAGGTATTATTATTAAGACGTACTCCTTTCCTGCATAAACTGACTAAATAATAATTTAATGAACTGAGTTTACTAAATATAACATTGTGAGCTAAATGGTATACTTAAGGAATAATACACGGCTAGCTGTGCATTAAACTATTTAAATGCACGACGTGGAGGCCAAGGTTGCATCTGCGGAGTGCGTTAAAATCATTTAATGCACAGCTAGCCATGCATTATCCCGCTTATACCATGGTACTTTGCAAGCATTGACAAGTTAAAGCTGTTTATGATGTTTGCAGTGCAATATTTGACAGGAAGGATAAAAATTATGGTTATTTTCGTCAGTTACGGCTTGTTAGCTGTAGCATTCTGCCCGCTTCAAATCAGAAACAGAGATGAAGTAGAGCGATAAGATCACATTTATTTGAAATAATGAATTATAACATTTATTTTAATTAATTATCGATCAACCGATTGAGAGAGAGAAAGGGAGAGAGATGACAGTTGTATGTGTTTCTGTGCTCCTGAGTGCTTGTGTGTACGCAGCACGGTCTTTGACCCCTCTCTCTCTCTCTCTCTCTCGCTCTCTTTCTCTCTGTGTGTGTGCGAGTGATGTGTGTGTGTTTGTGTGTGTCAATGAAAGCAGCGCATTAATATAGAACAGTGATTAAACTGACTTGGAGCTACCTGTGCATTAAACGGTTTTAATGCATACCTGCCAGCCAATCAGAATTGAGTATTCAGACAGACCATGGTATACAGATAAATATATATACCCAATACTACAGTTTACAGTACATTTATAATGAAGAAAAATTTGCAGCATTTCAAATACAAAAATAGTGCATTAGGACACAGCTCAAGACGTGGTGAAGACTGTCACCTTCAACAGAAATGTGGGAATGCTTTGTCCAGAATGATGTCTAGGAGGAAGTAGGCTCAGTTTTGCCAAGATTGAGGATAAGATCATCTAAAACAAATTAATTTGATTTATAAATTTGATAAGGAAACCAAGAATCTAGGGTATAGAGAAAATAATAATGGACTTGTGCAGATAGTAAAGAGCCTTGTTGTATTCCACTAATGAATGTGCGGGATGTGTACTGATGGCACCACAATGGGGTGGCCAGAGGGGCAGAATAAAAAAAAACTATATTATTATTATTAACTGATGAAAAAAGTTAACCTGAAGTTGTTATAAAAAGCATAGATAATTTAGCCATGGTTTGGGTTAAACAATTTTATAATGAAAGGGAAAAATGAATTAAGAAAAATATATATAAATGTAGCATCACCTTGGTTTCATCGAGAAAAAAACTACAGCTATAGTTGAACTATACAGTCGAATGACTTCAACATCACCATCACTAAGCTTCTGAGAACTGTTTCGGTGTTTATTTGAAAAACATTTTCCCTGAAGGTTTGAGTTAGAATAGGTTGCAAAAGTGCGATTATAAACACATCGAAACTTTGAATGCAGATTAGTGAGTAGATGAGTTTGCTTGTTCGGTGCCAATCATTTCAAAATGTTTCGAAAGGCTGGTACTCTCCCATCTGAAAACGTGCCTGCCCCCAACACTGGACCCATTTCAGTTTGCCTACAAACCCAACAGGTCAACTAAGGACGCCATCGCCTCAGCTCTCCACACTGCCCTGAATCACCTGGATAAAAGAAACACTCATGTCAGAATGCTATTCATCGATTTCAGCTCTGCTTTTAATACTGTGATTCCATCTAAGCTGATCTGACCTTGGCATCAGCCCCTCTCTCTGCAACTGGACCTTGGACTTTCTCACCAACAGACCAGGGTCTGTTAGGATTAACAATTTCAACTCCTTCATCCTCACCTTGAACAGTGGCGTACCACAGGGCTGTGTTCTGAGCCCAATTCTCTACTCCCTTTTCACCCATGACAGCATACCTGTACATGGCGCTAACTCCATAATCAAGTTTGCAGACGACACCACGGTGTTAGGCCTGATCAGCGGTGACGTTGAAACGGCCTACAGGGAGGAGGTTCAGCACCTGGCAGTGTGGTGTGCCGACAATAATCTCACACTCAACACCCAGAAGACCAAGGAACTGATTGCGGATCCCCAGTGGATTAGGAAAGACCACACCCCCATCTACATTGATGGGGCCGAAGTAGAATGTGTGTCTAGTTTAAAATTCCTGGGTATCCATATATCTGAGGATTTTTCCTGGACCCTCAACCCCACCACTCTGATCAAAATGGCGCAACAGCCTTTTTTTTTTAGGAAGCTAAGCAAAGCTCACCTGTAACGCTAAATCCTGCTAAACATTTATCGATTCACAATTGAAAGCATCTTAACAAACTGCATCACAGTGTGGTATGGCAAATGCACTGTCTCAGACCAGAAGGCCCTCCAACGGATTGTTAAAACGGCCCAACACATCACTGGTGTTTAGCTACCCTCCATCAAATACATTTACCTCAAACGCTGCCTACAAAGGGGGAGAAGCATTATCAAAGATACCTCTCACCCCAGCCACGGACTGTTTACTCTTCTACCATCTAAGAGACGTTACAGGAGTCTTCGCTGTCGCACCAGCACTCAGGGACAGTTTTTTCCCCTCATCTGTCAGCCTACTAAACTCTAAATTTAAACACTGAACACTGTATTCTACTCAGCCCAGCTAATATATATATATATATATATATATATATATATATATGCATTTCATTGGCCTTGTACTTGTACTCTGCACAATGACAATGTTGAAACTAATCTAATCTAATCTAGTAGTCCCATCTAGCCACTTGCTAAAAAAACGCCGCTTTGAAGGCAAGTAGCTTTAAAAAAAATCACAATCAACAATGTATTTTATATCTCAGAATAACGTGAAAATATATTGAGATTGTATGCAAGTAATAAAATACAATAAAATAACTTGCACCTTGGATTGCACAGGCTATGATAGCGTTTTCGGTAACACTTTACTTGAAGGGGTGTGCATAAGACTGACATGGCACCTTCATAATC
>NW_015547662.1:4293549-4295810 GCF_001515605.1 Sinocyclocheilus anshuiensis | reverse complement strand
GTCATCTTTGCATTAAAAATTACATAACTGAGCGAATGACACTTAATGACAGTTGTCATAAACATGCATAAAAAAACCTTCATATTCATGACATGTGTCATGTCATGATTATGTAGGTGTCATGTCATGATTATGAAGGTGTCATGTCAGTCTTATGCACACCCCTTCAAGTAAAGTGTAACCGCGTTTTTTAATTAGTATTAATAAAATGTAATTTTAATAACATTGATTATTATTTTATTTGCATTTGCAGCCTATTTCATGGTAGCCTCATCATTTTTCATATTGCTGGGCCTGATTGTTCGGAATATTAATACATTTTTAAGGGCAGTTTTGATTAGGCTACCGTTTTATGTCTTTTTACAGTTGTACCAAGTCGCCAATTAATGTAGTCTCTCTAGGTCCTGAAGCAAAACAGTCTTTACAGTCTTCACATCAAGTAAATTTGGGATTTGAAGACGTCGGTATGTTTATCCCCTCCCCTTACGCTCTCTAGCGCTCATTTGGCCCTGCTCCGCTGCAGCTGCTCGGCGAACGAATGGCATCTTTCTCGACATCACGTAAACGCCGACGGGGGAGCAAAAGCGTCTTCCTCTTGTGTTCGTCTCGGACGGAGCTGGCTGAAAACCCCACTCCGATGATGATTAATTTATAGCTTTACCACACAACAGGTTGCAGAACATCTGATCGTTTTTCAAAACGGCCCGGTTTCCGGCCATATGAATAAAAAAACAGTATACCCCCTTTTGTCGATGACAGGGACTCACTATTCAAACAGCATGAAATAATTCCATTGCATGAAGGAACTGGAGCCGGGAAAGACAGCATGAAGTTACAAATCTCCGGTCTTTTGCTCGTAACGGCAGCAGCCTATGCAACGATAGAGGGTGAGTAACCTACTGCATTGGACACCGATGATCTTTAAGAGTTTTCCTGCATTTCTCCGTGTGCGGTTGCATATTTATTTACTTATTTTATTATTAGTTATTGAAATTTTGCAGGTGCTCTCGGCTCCAATAGCCTATATGTGACCTAAAATGTTGATTTAGACATTCGAAATCATAAATGATCAGAATGAATCCAGTGCATTCAAGCATTATAAGCCGTTTTATCTTGTGCGTTCAACCCTGCAAAAAATGACTGATACAAAAGAAATTCGCCTCGTATAATTTACGCGTATTGCTTGGCTTCTAGCGCCCTCAACTGGCTCTCTAGTGTCGCGTGACCTGCTCACAGTCATAAATCGGGACCGAACCTTACACTTTTACAGGTTTTCCACCATGGTTATTTTGGACCATTTTACGAAAAGATTTTAATTGGCACCAGCACATTGAATGGCATGTGTTAATAGTGTCACACTGAAGCATTAATGCAAGAAAGTGTGTTTTGTTTGGGTTTGGCAGAGTGTGAAAGTGAAGTTATGGGGGTTCTTATCAATGGTGAGGCAATGAGAGCCTTCATCTGCAACTTTAATCTGAAAATGGAGCCGCTGGACTGGATTTTCATTTTTCTTACTTGACATACTTGGCATCTCTCTTTCTCTCTCTGCTCATTGAAGTTAGAGAAGTTATTTAATCAAGGGGAAATTGCTGTCAAACTTGGCATTCATAGATTTACTGAATTGCAGTTGTGTTGTAAAGGAAATGTGATATTCCATTTTATATCTGTAACACAAGGCCTGTATAGGCGATAGTACAGCTGCAATCTTGGCATACGTGCTGAATAATATTCTCATGCTGATATTCAATACAACAGCTTGACTGAGTGTGATGTTAATTATATACAATAATTCCTACAAGGAATTAATATCAAGTAACTTTTTCATTCCAATATGGCTGGTTATTATGTTAATCTGTAACGACATGAGCATGCTTGGCTTTTGAATTTACCCTAAATTTACCTTTTACCCTTAAAAGACCAGACCAGATGATTTGCTGTCGGGGAGGACAAGAGGTCATCTGTTCACATTTGCGGCCAGTGACTAATGAGGTTATGTCTGTGAACTTTGTCCACCTATATGCAAATAACTCCAAGGTTTTCATGATATTTAATTTGATACTGTAAGAAGGAAATACGGAGCTCAGGCAGATGACAGGATGTCGATCGCTGCATCGGAGGGCGAGCTAGGCTCTGGAAATGAGGATTCAGCTGCGCTACCTCCATCAGGAAGAGTGGCGTTGCCTAAGTCAGATCCAGAGCTGACCGCTATGCTTTCCCGGGCCGCCGAGAGCGTCGGGCTGCACTGGAGGCCTCCTCCTTCT
>NW_015547662.1:4272696-4293325 GCF_001515605.1 Sinocyclocheilus anshuiensis | reverse complement strand
TGTTTAGTTAACACTCGAAGGTGATTGGGCTCTCGGGCGAGATCCCAATTCGTCAGTCACGACTGACGTAACGTCTCCGTTCCCTCCTTCAGGGAACGAGGGTTACACAAGTAACCTAGACGTTATTTTACCTAGAGTCGATATAATACACCGTAGCAACAGATGAATGCAGATGTCCTTTGACTGAGAACATTAGTCATAGTGAGTTTTTTTACTCTTTGTGTAGAAAGGTCCTATGAATTGCAGCATGCTTGAGTACATTAAAGTGGCTTTGAATATCCTGATGCAATTGACAGTAATCTCACTTCTATTGAGGAGAAAAGGAACTCATTAACACAATGAATGAAGAAGCAACAACCTCTCGCATAACCCTAACTCCTGCTGTTACCTTGAAATAGATTTGTACATGCTTCAGAATGCACAAAAACACTCCGTCTGTTTTTCACACTCTCTCATACACCCTCCTTCCCTTTATTGTCTTTTGATTTACACGTCTTTGTCCACTCCCTGGTTGGTTGAATCGTAAACCCAGGAGAGATGGCTTGCCCTTCACACAGTCTTTATTTATGATGTCATTTCATATACTTGCTGTTGCAAGACCCACGGCCCTGCAGTGCAGAGCAGGAAAAACAGCTTCCCAAAGCCAGGCCGAGAAACCTTTTGCCAGGGCATGACAGACTGCGCTGAGTAAGGAAGCAGTGCTGGTCATTCAACAACGATGGGCGTAACATCCTGTAAAAATGTCATTAATGTGGTGGAGCACAGATTGCTATGCCGCTAATGGTGGAGGGTACCTTACAGAAGACATTTATGAACAACCCCAACCTCCAAATGCACACACTAAATTTTTATTTAATGGAACCCTATTATTATTCTTTAAATGTCCATTTTCTACTTGTTCATGAACAGGCCTGTGAAATATTATGTGTTACGCTTCCAATAGATTATATAACTGTTGGCGTAAATATACATTATGTTTAAAAATGTTATGTTTATAAAAATTATAAATATAATACTACATTAAATATACAGTATATTTGTTGCTGTATTGTGTATTTAGCATTCTATTCACCTAAAATAGAATTATGAATTATACTGTATAATGGAATTATGAACTCTCAGTGAGTGCATGCATGAATGTTCTGGACGTACTCTGAGTAACAATATTCATCCTGAGAATTACAGTGTAAATTTTCAAATTGCATTATTCTGCATCTCTACCAGTCAGAAATACATATTCT
Organism: Sinocyclocheilus anshuiensis; assembly: GCF_001515605.1. Classification (NCBI taxonomy): domain Eukaryota; kingdom Metazoa; phylum Chordata; class Actinopteri; order Cypriniformes; family Cyprinidae; genus Sinocyclocheilus; species Sinocyclocheilus anshuiensis. The sequence continues at coordinate 4,292,084 of NW_015547662.1, read as the reverse complement.
AAGAAAACAGATTATTTTTGTAAATGCCCATTTTATATTTGTTGTCACATGCCCATGTCTGAAATAGTGCAGACATATTTATTTACTATTAAATAGAAAGTCATTTGGTAGCATGTACAATTTTTACGATAAGAAAAGCATTTGGCAGACAGATAAAGAACAGTGAAATTAGAAAATGCAATTTAAAGGGATAGTTCACCATAAAATTGTAATTATTGTTTTGTTATTTACTCTCATTGTTTCAAAATAAATTAAACTTTCATTCATCTTTTAAACACAAATGTTATTTTTTTTAATTCTCACATATCTATTGAAAGTCTACGTAATCAATATTTTTAGGCTTCCAAAAGTACATAAAGACATTATAAAAGCAATCCATATGAAACGAGCAGTTTAATTCAAGTCATCTGAAGAGATATGATCACTTTAAATGATGAACAGATTTTAATTTAGGTTTTAATTCACATATAAACATTTATAAATGCACATGCATTTTTACATGCACAAGAACAAACCTTTGTCTGATGGTTTTAGAATGGCATGAATAAATAATGACAGAATTTTCAATTTAGGTGACCTATTTAAAAGTTGCATTTAAAATTATTTAGCAATTTATTATTCACTATTTAATTTAAATAAATGAATTAAATCAAGACTTTTTAAGATATTGACTGCATCTATTTATTTAAAAAAATACTATTTCTTTAATACATTTTCTTTGTGGTACTCCTATGATGCATAGTTCAGTCAGTGTGTGTGTGTGCAATCATTAATGCGAGTGTGGATGTGTGTGTGTGGGCTAATCTTGTTGTCCTGATGCTCTCTGTATAATGTGCTTGTCTGAGGTCATCATGTCAAAGCAATGGTTGCGTCAGCAGAAGGAGCTCTGAGGAGCCTGGGCCAGCTGTCACTTCAGGACTCCGTGCTCATCTAACACTCGTGGGAGAGTGTTTCTGAAATTAATGTGTGATTTCTCTAGATGGCTAATCAAATGTGGACCTACTTCCTACATAACCAGACAGATATGTGTATGTATAGGCCTATGCAATACTGGTAATCAGCATGGTAGCTTTAGATTATGCTTTACCTTATCACCACATGCCACCTGAGGCTCTTATGTCATTTTAGTTCCTTTTAATTGTTCTAAAATTAATCCAGCCTTAATCTCTCTAGCTCCTGAGGAGTTTGTCTCACTGGCTGAGATGGAGGACACGTTGTTGAGGAATCTTTTTCGGGGCTATCAGAAGTGGGTGAGACCTATCCTTCACGCCAACGACACGATTACAGTTCGCTTTGGTCTGAAGATCTCGCAGCTGGTGGATGTGGTGAGATTTGCACTGCAACATCTGATCTTCAACAAAGTCACCAAATGCCTAAACAAATAGCACACAAACAATGATGCATCCTTACGGAACAAACATGCAAGAGGCAGGGCAGAAAAACGTATGTGAATCCCTAGGCTACTGACTTCTTCAGAAGCTACTTAAAAACAGCTGTCAGTTGCTTTGCGGTTGAAAAAACTCTGCATGTCTAAAGTTCTTGATGTTCCAGATTATATATTTTATGTGCACATTGTTTGTCTCTTCTTGTTGCACAGTCACCATTACCCAAATGCACTTGCACAAAAGTCCACATAAAATCAAAATTGACACTATGTAATTTGTTAATGCACATTACTAGTCAGTTGAGCTGCTTATCACTTAATTAAATGAAAACAACACTAAACTGAATTGGAACTGAATAATGACACTATTGACTTTTTAGAGCTGCTTTACAGCAGCATTTGGGTTTCCTTCTCTAATACCGTGAAGCTGCTTTGAAAACATCGGTATTATATAAAGCACTATGTAAATAAAGGTGACTTGTCAAATCGTGTGGTGAGTTAATCCACAGAAAAAATAGTTTGTCTTTGAAACCTTTAGTCGAAATCTGAAAATTTTCTTTTCCTCTGGAATGGTGTTCCTCTATTTTTTCACATTTAATAATCTGTTTCACTTAGAAACATGTCACAATGCTGAAGAGGTTCGCAACTTTAAAGGCCGGGCTGGACTCCGCTTCGTCCACGGTGAAAGCCGATCCGGCAATCGACAGCGCAACGTTGTAGTATTTCCTATTCACTATTCCAGCACAGATCAGCTCCAGGCATGTTGAAGCAGATATCGTCCTCTTTTGGAAGGCCAAACAAAGTAGTTTTGCTTTCACAACGAAGCACACAGCGTCTTCACAACATGGCGGCGGAAACAACAAAACTACAGCGAGAATAAAAGTTACGCCTTCTTTCTTTGTGTGAACATTTGGGCGGCGTTATGCAAATCTTCCCACATAGCGACGTAGATATGTGGGGGCATGTTAGAATGAGCCGTTTTAGGTAGGTGTGGCTGACTCTTAACTTTTATAAAGAATATCTCTTTGGATTTGAGACTTTAGTCTTTGCAACTTTACAGATCTTCTTTATGCACCAAGAGCTTGTAACACTCCAAAGAGAAAGGAAAAATTGAAATCGCATCATATGACCCCTTTAGGGCAAGCATGTTTTCTCTCTTCTCTTAACAGAACTGATTAGTCTAGGAAGGATATGAGAATGGCAACTCAGATCATATTTTATAGACTATATTTACCCAAACACATCATCATGACAACCTACTTTGTCTTTCCTATAGTCTCTCTGTCTAATTAATTCTCTCCTTCTCTGTCCTCCTCTTTACTTGTGACCCACTGTATTGATCCTGCTGATGCTGAGCTTTCAAGAACCTGATTGAAAATGCATGTGTGTGTGTGTGTGTGATATTAGGCACTAGGCACGCTTTTATCATGTCATGCATGTCATGCACCAATTTGAAGATGATCATTTGTGTTCTGAAGAACCATTTTTAAAAAGGAAAGCAGGAGACATTGTTTGGGCTATAGTCAAACGTAATTAAAGTATATAATGTAACTATTACATTGACGAGTAATTAATCTGAAGTCTCAACAACGTCTGCACTGCAAAGCTTACCTGACAACCCTAAAATATGTATGGCATCATCCACCGTTTTCCTTTATTAGCTATTACTGAGTTCATGAAAAATAACTTTGATTGTTAGAGCCGTGGCCTAGCAGCTAGCATGTGAATGTTGAGATGTACTGTAGGCATTGTGAGGCATTACCCTTCAAGGCTTCCGTTAGTTTTTTTGTATTATTCTGTATTATATTCATAAATCAACATGACATATAAAATAATATAGAATCGTATTAAAGGGAGAGTTCACCCAAAAATAAAAATTCCGTCATCATTTACTCGCCCTCAACGAGTTTGGTTACCATTGACATCCACTGTATGGACAAAAAAGATTTTTCAAAATATTGTTACAAACCGGCATGACTTTATTTCTTCTGTGGAAGAATAAAAAAAGGTTTGGAATGAAGTGAGGGAGAGTAAATGATGATTGAATGTTCAGTTTTATCACTTTAATATAACATATTTAATATGGTTTGTTTAGAAAGATATTGAATTGATTGTAACAAAGTATACTTCTCTTACATAAAAAGGCATAATAACTTTACAAAAAGATTGATACGGAATATGTTTGCATTTTAAATCTTGTGTAAAATGTGTGGCACTCCAGCCATATGCTTATGTGGAATTTTCAGATCAAATTTCTGGTTTGGGTGCATTGAAATATTTGAACTTTTGCAGCTAGACCGTATGCAACTGGATGTCTTCTAATGAAAGCTATGAGCGTGAGTTAAGAATTTCCGATATTTTAGCCATAAAACGTTATTCTTCAAACCCTATTTCTGTAAAATGGGTGGCTGCAAATAATTTTGTCAGAAATAATTGTATAATTATTACATAAATAATTATGTTAATTAGCCATAGAAAACCGACTTAGCCCTTTGGTCACTGTATGGGAAGAGCTGCGGAAGGATTCTTCAAATATTTCTTTGGATGCGGCACAGGTTTGGACCAGCAAGGTTTATTTAAAAATCTTGGTTTATTTAAAAAACCTATTTAAAACAAGTTTATTTATATAGCACATTTCATGCACAATGGTAATTCAAAAAGCTTTACATAAAAGAGAATTAAAATAATTATAAACATAATCGCAAGAATAAAAGCTATAATAAAAAAATTTAAATGATTAAAAAAACAACAATAAAAAATAATCACATTTTCACTTCTGTGTGATCTCTTTAAGCTAGTGTCAGTTGCCCAAGTTAAATCACATCACAGTCTGAGTCAGACCTGCAACAGCCCATAAATCATGAAGTAATGCACTGTACAGGAAGTGTGTGAGTAATTATGGCTTACTGTATGAACGTATTTGCATGTGGCGCCTCCCCCTGATTTTGCAGTCAGACTGTCTCTATTTAATAGTGGGAGGTTAACAACTCTACATGATGTGTAAATGTTTGATCTTTGATCTATGAATTATCAATTTCCTTTACATACGTTATAGGAACCACAGAAAGACAAACACTGTTCCTGGAGCTCAGTCTTTATTTTTATTTTTTGTTGACATTTTGTAAATATAAAATATAAATAAATACATGTTTTACTTATTAATAAAATAATAAACAATAATAAACAAATGTGTTGCTTGTCAGCTCCAGAATAGCTTTTTTATTTTTTATTTTTTTAACTGCCCCATCTTTCAATAACAGCCTCTTAGCAATGCCTGCTTTTACACTGTAACATGTTCACAGAACAATCCATGCTAAAATGTGCTGCACAAACTTTTATATTTGGGCTGAAATGATCAGGAACCTAAGCTGCTTAAGAAAAAATGATATACTATGTCTGTACTATCCTCCTATATCACGACTAGGCTGAGCAAGGGACACTGAATAGGCATCTCTGGTGTGTAAATATGGTTAATGCTTAAGATTTCCAACATTTAGCACTGGATTTCATGCCTTTTTGGCATTTTTTTTAATTAGATGGTATTTTCGGACTAGGGAGGGAGTTTTAAGTTCTGATAGTTACATAATGCTTTCACATTAACTTTGTACAGTGATTATAATGAAAGTATAATGAACTCACTCTAATTTCTCTAATTTCACAAGAACATGTTTCTCATAATATTGCTGCGTTCAAGTCCTCTCAGGACGTTTCTAATTATAAGTTTGGAATTTAAAACCCAATTACAACAAGACGTGCATGAAGTCATGTTATCTTTATTGCTTTATCATGAAGTATTACCACCATTCTGCGTTAAAAGCACACACAATATGTACGGACTAAATTGTACCATCTATGGCAAGCCGTTTTGACTTTTATTCATTCTCAGGATATGAATTCTTGATAACAACAATTCAATTTTTTTTAATATCAGGAATTAGATTTCTACTAGTAACAATTGCTATTTTTGATATCAGCAATTACATTTCCACTAGTAACAATGTTAATTCTTGATATCAACAATTACATTTTCACTAGTTAAATGTCACCATAGGCTGCCATTCAAAATCAATTGTTGATATCAAGAATTAATTTCTTACTAGTTGAAATTCCAATTTCACATATCAGAAATACAATTCTTACTAGTAAAAACCTTTATTTTTGATATCAGTAATCACATGGTTACTAGTACAGATGTCTGTTCTTGATATCAACAATTTAATTCTTGATATCAACAATTTAATTGTCACTAGTGGCGATGTTCATTTCTGATATCTGAAAATGTATTTCTGATATCAACAATTGGGAGGGTAATTTCAGATATCTAAAATGACTTTTGTTACTAGTAACAATCACATTCATGATATCAGAAATGAATATCAAGAATTAGCATTTTAACTAGTGAAAATTGAATTGTTGATATCAAGGATTAACATTGTTACTAGTGGAAATGTAATTGCTGATATCAAAAATAGCAATTGTTACTAGTAGAAATCTAATTCCTGATATCAAGAATTAACATTTTAACTAGTAAAAATTGAATTGTTGATATCAAGAATTCATATCCTGAGAATGAATAAAGGTCAAAACGGCTTGCCATATTACAATCAGCATTGAAACCTTTTATGATCAGTACCAACCAGTTTCTGTTATTATTCTTTAATTGACAACTCGGAAAGACGTGGCTTTACGAAGATCCAGAATTTCCCTTTACACTTGAACTTTTTGGTGGAGTTCATGTGTGCTCAACTTGTAAATGTAATCATTCACTAAAGATTTGACAGATGTTTGAGTGAATTATCCCTTTAAACCTTTCCTTCTTCTATAGGCTAATAGAAGTGCTTGATGTTGATAATTTTGCCATTGCAAGCAGTTTTAGAAATCAAAAGCAGTCCAAATCCTGTGTTTAACATCCACATAACATCCTGCCTGATAAGATGCCTTCATCTGGTTGATTATTGAAGGCAGCTACCTATGATGTCCTACAATTCTATCTATGCAAGTTGTTCGGTGGTTTGTTGAAAGATTAAAAAATGACATCTTCTATGGCTTTTGCATTTTTTATAAACATACATTGTTAAAAGTCATTAAATTTGCTTGATTATGTCAAAGCTAACTTCAGACATAACCAAAATAATTAGTGTGATGCTTTGTTGGAATCCTGTTTGAAGCCAGTTTAGTCTGGGCAGCGAGGCAGCAAGTCGGTTGTTTTGGGATTCAGACACAATCTATGTATAGTAGTCCTGCAGAGCCACCTAATGGTCGTATTCTGTAATCAACTCTACATTGTGCTCACCTTGTTGTCATGACTTGGCAGTGTGCATTTTCTGGCTGGTGGAACACTGAACACTGTGGGAGCAATTGATTTTCACACCATTCCTTAACAGATAAGTCTCAGTCTATTGGTTCCTATTCAGAGTCTGAATTTCAATTTCATGAAACAAAGGACATAGAATACTATCTACTGAACTGCATATATAAATAGCACAGTTGAGTTAATCATCTGTATGGCACAAGTAGGTCAACAGTGAGAGATTTTTAGAGGCTTTGAGAGAAATATTGTAAAATAATGTAGTAAAATAATTTTAGCATTTGTGCATTTTCTTCATTTTTTTTTTCTCAGGATGAAAAGAATCAACTAATGACCACAAATGTCTGGTTGTGGCAGGTAACTCAAAGATCTTTTGCTTTCATTTTTAAGAATGTCCCAAAATATTTTCCTGATTGGTCCCTTTCGTGTAGGAGTGGACAGACTATAAACTTCGGTGGAATCCAGAAGATTATGGTGGAATCACATCCATCAGGGTGCCCTCAGAAACTATCTGGCTACCAGACATTGTCCTTTATGAGAAGTAAGTCTTTGTATTCATTTCATACATTTTCTGTATTAATGTCAGACAGGCATGCATTAAATAAAACTGTGAAATTTCTTTATGAAGTTTGAGATGCTGAATATACGAAAATCACATGACTTTTTTGTATATCATTAACAGTGCTCATGCAAGCTAAAAAAATATGTTGACAATTTACATAAGCGAATCTGTTATTACACATGCATAAAAATGACATGCTACATGCGTAATACTGAGCTAACAACAACAGTATAGCATAAACAGTTAGCAAAATTGAGTCACCCAAAACTTCAGAAGTGTACGCTGGATGATTTTTGTCCAACAATGTTCTGGAATGTTCCAGAAAGCACTTGAATAAGAAAATTCCAGAATGTTACAGAAACTTCTAGAATGTGCCCATCCTTGCAAAAGCAAAATATATCTGTACTAAACCAGCGTTTCATAATTAATGATAGAAGTTCTGACCTAAATATTTACCAAAATATTGATGCTACGTGCAAATAATAATTCAATATACAGTAATAATTAGCACCACAATAATAATACAATAAATAATACAATAATAATTAGCACCACAGAATCACAGAAGAACCATCAAAATTGTAAGTCAAACTGATTTTTGTTACATTGTGTAAAGTGAATGTATCTTGGTTTCTTTTTTGTGCACTTGAGATGACACACTTTGTATTTAATCTCCCAAATATTCATATCATTGTGCCCTGCATAGGCCTACTCAAACAGATTTAGACTTGCCTTAAGTAAGCAACAACAACAAAACAGCTGATATTCACTTCCTTTGATTTAACACGTGGTCTCTCAACTTACCAGTCATGTTTTTATGAGACAAAAGATCTGAGCGTGTATGGTGAATATGAAAAGTCAGTCTCCACCGGCATGGGCAATCACAACTCTCATTTGATTAAAAAAATTAAAAATGTAGTTGTTAATATTGTGTGTCCCTCTCTCCATCTCTCCTAGTGCTGATGGCCGATTCGAGGGTTCTCTAATGACCAAAGCCATTGTAAGGTTTAATGGTACCATCGTGTGGACTCCTCCTGCCAGCTATAAATCCTCCTGTACCATGGATGTCACCTTTTTTCCCTTCGACAGGCAGAACTGCTCGATGAAGTTTGGATCATGGACGTACGATGGCACTATGGTGGACCTGACCCTGCTAGACGCATATGTAGACCGTAAAGACTTCTTTGACAATGGCGAATGGGAAATACTCAACGCCACCGGCCAGAGGGGCAGTCGGCGTGACGGCATTTACTCCTATCCTTACGTCACATATTCGTTCATTCTGAAACGTCTTCCTCTCTTTTATACACTCTTTCTCATCATCCCATGTCTCGGCCTGTCGTTTCTCACGGTTCTGGTCTTCTACCTCCCCTCGGATGAAGGAGAAAAGCTTTCGCTCTCCACCTCCGTCCTTGTGTCTCTCACTGTGTTTCTTCTTGTCATTGAAGAGATCATTCCATCTTCCTCTAAAGTCATTCCTCTGATAGGAGAGTATCTGCTTTTTATCATGATCTTCGTCACATTCTCGATCATCGTGACCGTGTTTGTCATCAATGTCCATCATCGTTCTTCTGCCACGTACCATCCCATGGCACCGTGGGTTAAGAGTCTTTTCCTCCAGAGATTACCCAGACTGCTCTGCATGAGGGGACATACTGATCGCTATCAGTACCCAGACATCGAGCTGCGGAGCCCAGAGCTAAAACGAGGGATGAAAAGAGGGCAACAGAAGAGTGCCGGAGGAGGACGAGGGGGGTTAAAGGAAGATGAGAACCAGGCCTGGATTGCCCTGTTGGAGAAAACCGCTCACTCAGTGCACTACATTTCTAGACACATCAAGAAGGAACACTTCATCAGAGAGGTGTTTAGGCTTTTTCCCCCACAGCATTAACTTTCCGAGTAAATATGTGTTCATTCAGGACACTATTTATACGGGACTAAGAGTAGTAAAAATACTATGAAGCAGTCAGTTATCAAATTATGAATTCAAAAATAAAAATAAATCAAATTGACAAAACAATAGAAAAATTTATAAATATTTCTATTTTCAGCTTATGTTTACCATTTTAAATGTAACAATAAAATATTAATAAAACAATTCTAAACTGTAATTTAAGGACACAAGCTTTCAAATCTGAGTCATTTAAACCAATTGCTTTGCAAATGGTTCACTGTTTCGAATCGTTTTCTTCAAACTGTGATCTATTAAAGAAACAGTTCACCCAAATTGCTGAAAATGTACTCACCCTCAGGCCATCCTAGATGTAAATGTATTTGTTTCTTCATCACAACACAAATTTAGCATTTGCTTACCAATGGACCCTCTTGCAGTGAATGGGTGCCGTCAGAATGAGAGTTCAAACAGCTGATAAAAACATCACAAATCGCAAGTCATGACATCAAGTAATCCACATGACTCCAGTCAATCAATTTAAGTTTTAAATGAAATTAGTGTAGTGTATTATTAACTTCTAGACTCATTTGCTTAAATCACGTGACTTGGCGAGTTTGATACATGCACCGAACCACTTATACGAAACAAAAGATTCATGAAGGTTTCCAAGCGTCCTGAAGCAGTGTTTCAAAAGCGCCCATCACTAAGACACACCGTTTTGACACGATAGCCATCTGCAAAAGCAAAAGTTGTTGGAGATATTAGCCTGAAGCCATACTTTATCAACATAATATTAAATTTAACTACATAAATGCATCTGTGTCTGCAAGATTTTCTCTTAACTACAGCACCTTTTTAAAAATGTAATGTGTTTTAGGGGGTATGTCTTAAAATTCAGAAAGCTCATTGGCTGCTGCCAAATGCATGTGAACTGTCTAATGGCATTGGTTCAACTTGATTGACAAATAGATAAAGAAAAGCATTTGGCACAAGGATAAAGAAAGCCAATTTGGAAATTCTCTTTTAAAAATACAAAATGAAATACAATGTAAAATTAGAATTTAATAATGTTTTAGAAAAGTATTGCTTTCCATGAAAAGTTTCAAATGTGGATTAAATTAAACAGCTTTAAAAAAAATTTTTTTTTAGATTGAAAAGTGGTCAAAGATGCAATTGTGCAATAAAAAAAGTAGTGCAAATGAAGGCAAAAATATATACTGTGTGAAAGCCCCCTAATGCTAATTGTTTGGGACAATTCGGTGTTCGAGGTAGTCTATGAAAGGTGAAAAAGCTATTTAATGACAAGCTGTGTATTTGTATCTGTCTGTCTCTCAGGTTGTTCAGGACTGGAAGTTTGTGGCTCAGGTATTGGACCGGATCTTCCTCTGGGTCTTTCTTACAGTTTCTGTGCTTGGCACCATCCTCATCTTCACCCCAGCTCTGCAGATGTACCTCAGCACATCTTAAAAAACCAGCCTACCAAATCTCCTTTTCCCTCAACAACATTCTTATGACCCCTTTGAAATATATGTAGTTCCCACAACATTACAGTAATCCTTCTAAAAGTCCTTTTCTGACCTAGCCACATCTGTAATCCTCCTCAAATTCAGCTCCTAGCTCTCCTCCCTAGATGCTGTGCTCAGTAGTTAGACTGAAAAAAGCAAAACTCAGCTGAAATGAAGTTCAGGAATTTTCTGCCCATTTAACACATAACTAAGAGGCAGCTTATAAAGTTGGGGTTGTTTGGATCTGTGTAATCTCTCGGAGGGGATCATGGTTTTAAAGATCTTCAATAATTTGTCTTTACTGTGATGTAAAAGGTGTAACCACATCTTTTATGCCTCTCATTTCACTTGGTCTCATTCATTCATTCATTCATTCATTCATTCATTCATTCATTCATGTATGTATTTAGGGTGGGTAAAACTTGTGTCATTGTTCATTTAAGTAATATTTTACAGTGAGATTTTATGATTCTGGTCTCTAGGTAACAAACCTATTCACCAGATTAAAAATCCAATCTGTATGCAGTAAATATATATTTTTTAACTATCCAGATTATTATTCTGGACGATGATAACATGGAGAAGATTTTAAATAGTAATTATGAGCAATTATACTAGTATCTCTCTTATTGGGACAGGTGTTGCTTACTGTACAGCCCTTCATCTGTTTTCCTAGTTTTTAGTACTGTTAAATGCATTACCATGTCGTATCATGCCTTTGGATGACAGGATACATATGTAAATGTAATGCAGATGAGGCCATGCATAATACAAAGTGCATGTATATGTATCTACAATCTTCCACAAATTGGGATTTATAAAAAAAGAAATGTACACAGATGCATATATGGGTTTATAAATCTCAATATCTCCCATTTGTGCTTACTTATACTTTTAGGATGAAGACTACACCACATGTTAAACATTCTTATCCCTAAATCCTTGGAGATACTGTTGCTGATTCAGTGGGAGAGATTACTTGATCACAGCTTGTGTTTGGCATCATTAGCAAGGACTTTAGTATGATACCCTTCTTTATTTCTGTTCATTCACACTGGTCAGTAAATGGAGATGCCATTGTATCAGTTTTATTGTTGTTTGAATGCCTAATTGTACAAAATCAATCACATGATTTCATGTAAGTAATTTTGTCAGTGATCTGGGCAAGTGTCTTTTACTCTGCACCGCTGTGTCACATCAGAAACATTTCTCTATGGTTCAGAATAGCTATGGATTTTGCACGCGAAGCATTGAATTAATTAGTGTTATTTGGGTCTCTTAAAAAAATTTTTTTTCGGGAGAACCCCAAACCTGGCCCTTTTCTTTGGAGACCAGTTTAATAATGCAAAAGTAGTAGAGGGAATTCAGGTAAAATGGACACTTTTGATAGCTTGACAATATTACTGTACTGTAAATATTCACTGTACTATGTATTTTTGGTTACACTTTATTTTACGGTGTCCTTGTTACAGTGTAATTACACAATTAAATAGTAATTAACATGTACTTACTATAGGGTTATGGTTTGGTTTATGTTTAGTTGCTTGTAATAATACACAATTTACTATCATTACTATAGTAAATACATGTGACGTGTGACAAGGACATTGTAAAATTGTTACCCCATTTATTTTCATCTCACTAACAAAAAGAGGCCAGTTCATTTTACATTTGCAAGAAAAGTGTTGTTCGAGAGTAAAATGTATTGACATCATGTTAGTTCCTCTCTAAAGCATTTCTCATTTTCTATTGATTATACTGATGACACATATTAAAGTCAACATGAAATCTTATTGTACATGATTCATCAGTATGTACGCTCTTCCTCTCCAAATACTTTTATTATTGGTTTTCAGAATATGATTACAGAAGTAATATGAGTGAATATCGTTTCATGTTGCCTTTTGTATTCCATGAATGAGTATGTCTTTCATTTCTACATTCCTGAATGCTGCTTTTGTATTACATCAAAGAGATATTATTCAAATGTACGATGCTGCAGGGTGTTGTTGACAGTGTAGTTTGCCTTCTTGACAGACAGGCTTTAATCGCAAAGCACCTCACCTGGGAATGATATTGTCTGGCCTCGCAGAGAAGCACAGAGCGTGAAGTATTTCCATTTTCAGAGTGTGTGAATTCCTCAGATATGTTTTCAAGCCACATCTGGGCTCTGTAATCACTGACTTAGCAACCGATAGTGTGTAAAAGGTAGATTGAATTTCACGCTGTTGTGCCATCCCGTTCTTTTCAAAGCATGAGCTGTAGGTGCATTCTCTTGAGATCCAACACATGCTTTTGCAACTCACAGAGCTGCAAATGTTATAATACGTTTATTTATCAATACTGTATCAATCTAATGCATGCCAAAAATACTTTATTTTATGTTCCAGACAACATACAGCCAACACAACATACTTTACTGCACTAAAAAAAAATGTTATAGAATTTACTTTGACACTATTTTCACTCAGAAAATGGCAGTACATTTCACAAATAGTTACAAAGGAATGGCAAGCAACACACTGAAAACATTTTCTTGTAAACATACTCTAATAATCCTCGTTTTATTTACAATTTAAATCATTTTTAGAGTGTGTGTATATGTTGTACTAATATGCAATGCAATAATAATTTAATAACATGAAACCCTATAATTGGTAAGAAACCATTTTCTTTCACTTCCAAAAACTGTAAATGTACGAGTAGGACTATTTTACAGTAAAATTATATGAAATGTCCCATTAGACTTACTTCAGTTTTTCACCATACTGTCAACCAGTCAACAGGGTTTACCATAGGATTTTTACAGCATTTCACCATTAAAATTATGCAATTTTTACAGGGATGTAACGGAATGGAAGATAAATGTTATGATGGGATTAGAGACTTTATAACAATATGTTTTATATATAAAGTGCCTTTCCAGTGTTCAAGGATGCTTTACAGTAAAACTTGAAGAGATGTACAGTAGATGATGTAGATGAGGCTCTAGGCCTGTGCAACAGATTTTGTATGCAAGGTTCATGGCTTCCTAATAGATTCAAATCACAGTAGATTAGGTTTATTTTTAAAGGATTAATTTGACATAATAAATGGATGGATGTATTGTTCTAATAATGCATAATGCAGTCATAGAGGATGCCACAAGTCTTCACTTGTCAAAAATGGATGCAAATGCATACCGGACCTGCCTTTTAATTGAAACTAACTTAAAACAGGCAACCTCAGCTCTTGAGTAGTCTGACTTCATCTCCTCCTGTATCATTCAGTAGTGGAGATGTTATGTGGTGTGACAGAACTGGTGCTTGAAACAGTCTTAATTCAGAAACCTCCTAACATCCCAACAAGCCACCGACCCACACTCACAACTGTGTGTGTGTGTGTATATATATATATATATATATATGACCCTGGACCACAAAACCAGTCATAAGGGTCAATTTTTCGAAACTGAGATTTATACATCATCTGAAAGATGAATAAATAAGCTTATACGAATAAATACATTTGAATAAATAAAATAAATTTGTTATGATAGGACAATATTTGGCCGAGATACAACTATTTGAAAATCTGGAATCTGAGGGTGCAAAAAAATCAAAATATTGAGAAAATCTCCTTTAAAGTTGTCCAAATGAAGTTCTTAGCAATGCATATTACTAAACAAAAATTAAGTTTTAATATATTTACAGTAGGAAATTTACAAAATATCTTCATGGAACATGATCTTTACTTAATATCCTAATGATTTTTGGCATAAAAGAAAAATCAATAATTTTGACCCATACAATGTATTTTTGGCTATTGCTACAAATATACCCCAGCGACTTAAGACTGGTTTTGTGGTCCAGGGTCACACACACACACACACACACACACACACACACACACACATATATACATATATATATATACCAATCACAGACAAAGCAGAATCCTAGTAAAAAGTGAATCATCTGAAAGGTACATTTATTCTATGACTTTAATTGTCCATATTTTAATTAAAGATATGGCACTGTAATTCAAACTGAATGATTCCCCTTAGCCTATAGGTTTTAATGAACCGCAAAGATGAAATGCAGTCTGAAATGTACATCTAATTCATGGAATTACTGAATAAAAAGCCCATTAAATACAATAAGTATTACATTTAACACAATATAACACAAATAACAACGTCATCTGCTGCCCTCAGTCCCAGTTTCTTACCCCAAGGGTCTAATTTTATCTTTTCACTTCAAAATAAAAACTTTTTTTTTACTCCATAAATCTAAAAACATGAATATGTCCACAGATCCCTTATTACAAAAGACTTTTGATATCTCATCTTAATACAATGTCACGGATCACTGTTTTCCAGCGACACAAAATTACATCAATTAACCTGTTAAAACTGTTTCGACTGATTAAATGTTGACATTCAGAAGAGATGACACAATGAAAAAAAGATAGCCACTGAGATTAGAAAAAATAAATAAACATATAAAAAAATACCAAATAAGGCATTCGTCGCCAACAGATGGCAGCATACCCCACTCTAATGACACTGGTCCAATAACATTCATCTTTATCACCAGCATCCATTGTGAAGGAATGTTAATGAATCTGGTTAAAAATAAAAATTGTGTGGTTTAATGAGATAAAACACTACACTGCAAGTCTCTCAGAAGGAGTTAAACTAACCTTCTGTTCTCATTCCTGTCCTTGATCTGTTCGGGTATGTCTGATATTTACGAGTTGTCCAATTCTAATGTAATGTCTTCAAGACATTATGGGTCACAAAACTGCATTTATCAGGAAAGCAACAACCAATTGAATTTTATTTCTCTATATATTCTGATGCTTTATTCGAGTGTTTTTGAGTGATTAAATAGTTTGTTGAAACTTCACGTCACGTAGAAACCAGTGTGTCACTTACTAATTAGTTACTGTGGTAACATGACAGCTGAAAAGGAATCAGTGTCATCTGCTAAAAGTAGCAAACTCAATTAATCTGAAGGGACGTCATCATGTCAGTCTGTATTACCACAGACACTCACATATACTGTCTCAATGCAGTGTCTTTATCTATATAAATCAGTGCTGTCAAACGATTAATCACGATTAATCGCATCCAAAATAAAAGTTTTTGTTTACATAATATATGTATGTGTAATGTGCATATTTATTATGTATATATATATAAATACGCACACATACATTATATATTTTGGAAATATTTACATGCATATACATTTATATATTTATATTCTTATATTTTATATTATATATAAATATATTTAATATATAAACATAACATATTTTTCTTAAATATATACATGCATGTGTTTGTATTTATAGATATATATTAAATATGCACAGCACGCACACATATTATGTAAACAAAAACTTTTTTTTTTTTGATGCGATTAATCACGATTAATCGTTTGACAGCGCTAATATACATTTATATAAAAATGCACCGTGTGCTCTGGGCTGTCTCGTTCATTAAGTATTTCATGCTTCTGAAAAGTAAAACACAGCGGTGCAAGTTATTTAAAAAAAAAGCATTTAATTTAAAGTGAAATCAGGGTTGAAGTTAAGCTCTTCTTCCCTCATCTCTTCTCTTTGAGTTGACTGAAAAGTCAGAAAAGTTAAATTCTGTTCCTCTCTTTTTCTACAGCTTTTTTTCCTTTGCCTTCTGCCCTCCAATCTTTGGAGCTTCAACTCCAATCTTCTGAACACTCATATTCTTTCTCATATAATGAAAGGTGAGAGAGTGAGAGTATAAGAGAGAGAGAGAACGATATGGAAACCTTGATAGTGTGCCCACTAGGGTCTTCTCAGAGGTTATAAGGGTCCTTTAATATAAATCTGAGCCTGTAATACTTCCTATCATTCCTATCTCTCTTTCTCTCCTTGTACTTTATATGCTTATGAGATGTAATTTTTCCATATCCTTTGATGCTTAAAATGTCATTCTAAAATCAATAAAAGGCTTATAATTTAAGAATAATATTACTTTTTTTTGCAATATTACATTTATTTTATTGGGGGTACATTCTAGTGTGGGGTTATAATCTATTACACAACAATAGTTTTGAAGCATTCCATATTAATAATATTTATAAATATAAAGTGTTCTAATATAAAATATTCTGAACTTATAAAATTATAAAATGTTTTTATGAAAGTAGGATGATTTTAAAGAGATTTATCACAAATCAAAACCTTTTGTTTCCTTGATGAACGTGTAGAAATTAAAATTTTACCCATATAAAACGATTATCATTTAAAACAATTTCACACACTGCTTATACTGCTTGATGTTACAGGCTGGCAAAATTGAATTGGCCCTTGGAGCACATGCTTTTACAGTGTGCTGCACTTTGCAGCCGCATGAATTGCAAACAGATTCATCACACACTGGTGCCTCAGCAGACGTTCATTCTCACACAGGACTATGAATGAGAGAGCAAGACATTGAATCTGACAGTCCCCAAAACCCCAATGGTGGCAGACACTGGTATATGACCTCTCCCACTTCTCTCCTTCTCACGGCATCAGCCGTGGAAATTTTGCATTCGGCGGAATACAATTTTAAATGACTGAACATTTCCTTTAACCATAAATGCATCATTGGAGGTTAGAAAAATAGATTTGATTGGAGATATTGAAACATCACACTTTCCTTCGATTCGGAAATGTCGTGGTGTTCTCTGAGGTCTCGTTTTAACATATTCTACTAAAAATGATACGCAGGTTTTTGTTTATTTATCACATGGGATTATACTTTATTAGACAGAGAATGCATTGTATTCCTGATATTGTGAATACACTCACACTCCATACTCGATCCATAATAGTGCATTCTCCAGTGAAAAAGTCATCTCGTCTGAATCAGGAGAGAAATATGCAAAGATCAAGCCTCATTTACAAGCGAAAACAGTCCAAAATAGATATGCTGATATGTTGGTAGATTTTGATGTGAGAGGACAACAGGAGGAAGAGTTATTATGGATTTTGGACTTGTATTTTGGCCAGAAGTGACAAAATACCTTTACAATGGAATTGTTTCGTACAAAATACGGAAGGAACATGTTCAGATAATCAACTCAATTAGCACGATTGGAACTAACCTTTGTCCCACGACAGTTTCTGGCATCCTTCCTCCACCCCAACTCCTCACTCCTAACTATTCCTATCCCAGCTTGGGATATGGGGGAGTTCTCTGGGTTCCAAGCTCGGAGCCCTCCCCTTGGACAGCACGCCAAACATGCATAATGTATTTGCTTATTCTGATTATACGTAAGTGCAAACTCGTGAACACACAGCTTTTCACTTCACAAGACATTAACTGATGGACTGGAGTGGCGTGGATTACTTGTGGATTATTGTGATGTTTTTACCAACTGTTTGGACTCTCATTGTGACGGCACCCATTCACTGCAGAGGATCCATTGGTGAGCAAGTGATACAATGCTACAATTTTCCAAATCTGTTCCAATGAAGAAACAAACTCATCTACATCTTGGATGGCCTGAGGGTGAGTAATTTTTCATTTTTCTGTGAACTATTCCTTTAAAATTATCCTCCAACTGACTGTTGACTGTTGGATCACTGATATCAATAGTCAAGTGTTTTATATCTCATCATTTGATACAGTTCATTTATTTGAACTTCTGTTATCTATGATTTGTATATGTTCTTTCTGTTTCTTTTGTATTCTTATAGTTTATATTATAAATACATATATATTGTGAAAGATTTCTGTCTTTTTTTACTTGAGATATTACTCCACATTCCAGAAAAAAGGGTATTAAATCAATGTCTAAACAACAGGTTCCCATTGTGACAACGTATCCTAGATTGTGTCAGCACATTTTAAGTGAACTATCTTTTCCCCTGGGCAATAAGGCTGAAAATATTAAATAGCTTTTTGTAGTCAAGACTTCAAGGTGTTTATACAGAAGCTGACTTCCAAAAATAAAGCTACCCTGAAAAATATTCACTGGGATAAAAAGTGTGACAACTAGGCCAGTTTGCGCTATCCAAACAGTACCAGACGACAGCCTTTGGACTACAGGGACATTCCCTCGTGAACAACATGGCATTAAGTGCTTCGCTCAATCACAATAGTGACAGGAATCATGAATTAAACTTAACAGTGTTTAAAACAGCGACCTTCGGATCATTAGTTCACATCTTTAACCTCTAAAATAAATGATCGAGAGTAATATCGAGAAATGTAATAAATCAGATTTAGTGCACCGATCACAAACACCTGATGATGCGCTCGGGCTGCAAGCTCATATTTATAAATCCTCACTGAACCAAATAATGATCCATTAAGAACACTGCTCAATAAGAGGTGTCTAAATCTCCCCGCGGATTCAATCATTTTAATGTAGATTTTACAAGCATCATGTCGCGCTTCCAGCATATTATCCACAGCAAGTGAGTGAAATGCTATAGCATGTGTCCAGATGGCGTCTTTACGCATAATGTAGGAGCGGGTGCCAGTCCCGTAAATCGGTTCTGTAGTGTTATGCATAGTGATGATGATGAGACTCTTGGCTGGGAGTGATTAAACCAGAGAAAAAGACAGTTAATGGGTCACCGTTTAAGCATAACATGCTGATTATAGACAGACTGCTCTTGCATTGCGGTTGTTTGAGAAATTAAAAGCAAAGGGAGAGAGAGAGAGAGAGAGAGAGAGAGAGAGAGAGAGAGAGAGAGAGAGATACATATATCAA
>NW_015547662.1:4261393-4272448 GCF_001515605.1 Sinocyclocheilus anshuiensis | reverse complement strand
TCTCAGCACACAGAGAGAGAGAGAGAGAGAGAGAGAGTTACTTATCTCAGCACACAGCTCGCATGCTGACAGACTAAAGTTTCGTCTGCTTGTGTGTATAAGGACAACTTCCCATTTCAGGAATGATGCGGAATCAAAGATATTTTGGAATTCTACACCTTGGATTTTTTATATGGACGTCATTTTGTATTAAAGGTATGTGATGTATATATATATATATATATTTTTTTTTTTTTGCTAAAGTAATTTGCCAAACATAAACTTTACGTAGATTTGTAATCGAAAAAGTGAACTCCGTGGAGATGCATCATATCTAAATTAGTTTCTTTTACTTCGGTGTTGTTGTAGAGTGTAAAGTAAGACAAAATGGTGAGGTGAGTTATAAATTAAAGCGAGGATTGGTCATTTCAGTGTATAACTGTAATATGAGCAAGTGTGTTTATCTTTGTGTACAGCTTGTAAGAGTGTCTGTGTGCGATTTGCCTTGCAGCGCCTCGACCTCTTAATACCCCGTAACATCTGGCACGATCGCACTGGCGCATGAGCACTGACAAAAATACCGCACAAAATCCTTAGGTCTGCTTGCTAACACGCCAGTGTGAGTCGGGACAAAAGAAATGCTTTATGACCTATAATTTTAGGGTGTTATGGGCTAACTCATTGCAGGAGTGTATGGGTATGCGCGCGCATCAAGTGCATGTCGGTACGCTCGACTTATTTTCGATACTTTCAATTAACGCCTCGCGCAATAAATCTGTTATACCCGAGTGATGTTATGCCTGAATGACATTTAATATTGATTAACTCTAAAAATTGGCGAGTTAGTTCATATATCTCTTAGCTGACCGAAAATAGTTCCAAAAGTAACCAAAGCATCAACCTTTGTGTGTAAACACAGACATGCAGACTGATTCAAACAGTGAAATGTCCCATGCTGTTGGACTGTATTAAATCAGGACTCAGCCAATCAAGTTTGAGGAATGGAACCACCTTTGTATAATCCACCACTCTTACACATTAGCATTGGAACTGGAACTGCTCTGAATAATAACCTGTCAAACAGAGAACTTGGTTTGTGACTTTTTGGATAAATAACACATTCCGTTACTGATACATGAAGGTGGTCTCTTGGTGCCCTTTAATTTCCCTTACGGCTAGAGCATGATTAAAGCTCCTTGATAGTATGAGCCATAAAAGCCTGATAGACCAAATATGATACTGGAAAAAAAATGTTTTTTTTTTTTTTTTTTGTCGTCTGGATATTCAGTGTGTGTGGCTTTCGCTTCTTGCCATTTAAGGTCTGGGAGTCCCTTAAAACTATTTACAGAGGTCATGCTCACCCATTGCCCTTAGTATTTCAGCAAAATTACTTCAATTTATGACTTTGGTCAGCTGTGTGCCAATTATGGTAATATTGTAAGGCTGAGTTTGCAGATTTCTTTAAAAGGTACAGTTGCACACAAGGCGCCCTGGATTCCTGGACCACTGTTGTCTGATGTCTTGACACCAAAACAGCATAGGCATTTTCCTTATATTGGCAGAAA
Source organism: Sinocyclocheilus anshuiensis (assembly GCF_001515605.1). Taxonomy (NCBI): domain Eukaryota; kingdom Metazoa; phylum Chordata; class Actinopteri; order Cypriniformes; family Cyprinidae; genus Sinocyclocheilus; species Sinocyclocheilus anshuiensis. Next base: position 4,270,904 of record NW_015547662.1, on the reverse strand, counting down.
TGTCATTTTATCCTACATTCTGACAATATTCAGAGCACACTCCTGGCTATGATGGAGGGTTAGAATTTATACCATGACCTTAAAATCCCATAGACCAGCAGCTTACACTATTTGGCTGAGAGAAAATGGTCAGCATGAGAGATGGCAGTCATATGTTTTGTATCAGTAACATGTACTGGAAATGACTGGCTTGCACACAATCCAGACCTGAACCCTATAGAACAGTGAACCAGACCTCATCATCACATTAGTAACGTACCTCACTGACTGTACCAAAATGTACTTTCAAAATCACATCTGGAAGTTTTTCCACTATGTATTGGAACAATGATGCAATGATTTACTTGATTCAGATGCAAGAGCATCTGACATTAACCCAAAAAGGCAAATGAATGTTCCTTAGAACTGGTTCCCTTTTTTGAAATACAAATCTTGTGTAATCCCACGTATCTGTAATCAGATGCATTTAAAACTCGAATGTAATCTAATTTCAGTTACTTACATGTGTTTCATTAACACATAATCCTTTCTGGATTACAATCCGCCATCAAAATGATGTTTAATTATTTCAGCTGCTGTGAGAAAAAGGCTATAAATGATCCGCCACCTGCAGCATCCTCTCATGTGATATAGCCTAGTAGCTGGGACTCCATCTTTATGTTTACAGACGTGACGTAATGACGCAAAGATGAACGGCGGCATGCGCGTATTTCCCGCGAAAACCGACCAGTACCACTCAAATTAGAACACATTATTACAAGCTTACTGTTGTGAATCGGGCTAAAGTAAGGAGACAGTTTTGAACACTGGCTGGTTATCTAGGCCTGCTTGCTCAAAAATGGATTTCGTATAATTGTTAACAAAAAAAAAGTTTCATACTGCAGCTTTAAATTTTACATGGCATTTTTACTATTGACAAAAGTCAAGGTTTACTTCATGTTTACTTTCAGAAATAAAATGGTGTAGAAAGAATTTTCACTTAGAAATTTCTAGTTTTACAATTAATTACAATGAAACAGCAAGTAACACACTGAATTAAACATTCAATTTTAAAGAAGAATTATTGGAGTAAAAGATTATTGGAAATAAAACATATCTTTTCTATGGAAGTTTGTTTCTGCCACGGCAATAATTTTTAATTTTTTAATAAATACTTTTTTTTTTTTTCTTTATATTTTATTATTTTGCAAGATAGAAATTCGGAGTTTGTATCTTGCAATTCTGCAACATTTGTGAAATCACATATAGTGACTGTTCTGTATGCAGTCATCACTTAATGCAAGCAGCAATTGGCAGCCAGTAGAGTGAGACAAAGAAAGGAGTAACATGCACTCTCTTGGTGTTGTTGAAGGCCAAAGGCACCGCCATCTACATAGATCATTTTCAGAGGTTGATTGTGCATGTAGGAAAAAGCATTGCAGTTGTCAGCCAAGATAGTAAAGGTCTGATTTGCCTAACATTGTAGAGCAGAGGTTCCCAAACTTTTTCATGCTAGGATCCACCAAGAACGTTTTAGAGTCTTTATTTAGAGTGATTACAATCAAATACTGTATATATTTAAAAAAATTTTACTTTGATATCAAGGTGTACATTTATAAACAATGATTATAACAAAAAATGTGCCTGAAAATATAGGTAATCTAATTATAGAACGCACATTATTTATGTTCTGTAATTGTTAATAAATGATAAATAAAAACAATTTGCAGGCTTTCAATTGTGCTGTAATGTTGAATGGCTATAATTACTCATCCCCAGACAAAATAAATAAATAAATAAAATCCATTCAATAGAGGCATCCCTATCAATATTTTTTTATTAGTAATACTGGCCTTCATTCATAGTACTTTGTACATTGTACATAGTACAAAAAAATTAACCAACATTAAAAATATGTTGTTTCCACATTAATTTGGAGAGTCAATGTGAAAATATCATAAATACTATGTATAATTTCAACAGTTTTCATGTTAGGTGTGATTAATTACGATTAATTACAGAAACCTGTGTGATTAATTAGTTGATTTTTTTAAATCGATCAACAGCCCTACTTCTACCACCTTACCCTTGATCTTGGCAAGAGCTGAAAAATCTGAAAGGGATGATTTGTTGCAAAAGTGATGAAGTTAATGTACTGTAAAGTTAGTAAATCTAATATTTCACACTCTAAATATCGTGTGACTTTATTTAGGCACTAGAAAACAGAGAGCATGAGAATAAAGGATTAGTGACTTTCCAGGGTTAGTCTCTTCAGCCCTGTTCTCCCGCTTTAGCCCAGTACTGCCATTACTGAATTAATTTATTAGGAAAGCGTGCTTTGTTTAGCCCTTTCCCCCCTCTATATCTTGTTTTTCATCAGGGAATGAGTGGTGTGATAGCCATTCAGCTTTTAAACCAGACGTTCATCACTAATCTGGACTATAGCACAATCCTACAGAGAGTGAGCTGACCCATTTATTCCACAGGGATTCTCTGTATCGTTCTTTTTTCCTCACTTGCTTTTTTTTCCAAAGGCATGAGGTGAAACTTGATGTGTTATTAGACCGGATGATTTGATATTTGAGTTAAAGAATATCTTGTTCCTGATCAGGCTTCCATATAAAAAGATTTGCTCTTTATCCTCAGTGGAGAAGAAGAGTAATTTACAGCGTTTCTGATTCCGATCTAACTTGTGCTGCCATAATCATACTTGGATTGACACAAATCCCCATAAAAGGCCTGGACTGTGAGTAAGCAAATACACACGCGCACACACACGCGCACACACACACACACACACACACACACACACACACACACACACACACACACGCACGCAAAGAACATCTGCGTCTGATCCTTTATCAGAGAAAGAAGAGCTTGAGAAATTGAAAAAGAAAAAAAAGTCTGTCTAGACTTTTCAATATTTCTTTGTTTCTCTCTTAAATTATCTCTTTTTTTCTTGTTCAGACTTACAGTATATGCATTTTTCTCGACTGGTGGGTAAAGACCCAAAAATTTGTCAAACAGTATATAATATTTTGTAAATGCAAATGATAAAATGGAAATAATCATCTAATCATGCATAGTCAGTATAGCAAAATGAATAGACTTATTGAAAGAAGGAGAAAACACTTCCCAAACGCTTTCCAAAGTCCAATCAAATGCTACAGTATTTTGGCACAAATTGATTTGTCACCTGAAAGTTAAACATTTAAATATGTAAAATTTACTTTACATCCCCTCACACTCAAAAACCATTAACAAACCTTTGCAAAGTAAAATAAATAAATAAATACAATGCATTAAATACAGGTTCCCTTGAAAAAAGGAAAAACAAATTATTATTATTATTATTAAATATATTGTTGTTGCTGTTGTTTTAATAATACTGATAAATTGTTGTTTTAATAATAATACATTTCAAAGTTTGACTTTTAAGGACATTTTTGTTTAGTTTTGTACAATAAACAATTCTGTCACCAATGTAAAATCTTAAAGCAAAACCAGTTGAGACACTGCATTAACACATTCTCCCTCTCTATCCTCAGTTCTCTTTTTCTCTTTTCACAGTATGTCCAGCTTTCTCTTTTTAGCAGCCTCGCTGTTACAAAGCTTCCATTGAGCTCTCTTTGCTATTATGTTTCAGCATTTGCATGAAGTTCAGTAAATCACCCAGCACACCATCACTGTCAGGTTCAGACTCTCTGTGAGCTTGCTGATCTCATACTCACCCGTCTCCCTCTGGAGTCTCCTGAATTGTGTTTGTGGTTTAGCGCCGTATGCTAGCACTCAAATGTGAGGAAAAGTTGAGTGAGGGCTTGTTTCCCAGGCAGGCTGAAGGGGCATATACTTGTTCCAGTCTGTTTAAATATGTAATATCACTCTGTCCTACGTTGTGTTTCACAGCTTCTGTTTACTCAGCTTTGACTTTACACCTCAGCTGTTGTTTTTTATTTACTCACTTCCTTAGTGATTTGTGTTTATTTCTGTGTATGGTTTAAATGTTTCTAATTATTTTCTTGTAGATTTATTAACCTTCCACCACACAGATTATGGCAGCAATGTTAAAATTAAATTTGGGTTGATGTCAGAATACTCAAAACTACATGACAGAAACTAATAGACTGGCTTATTTATTGGATTTTTTAATGGAAATTGATAGATAGATAGATGATAGATAGACAGACAGACGGACGGATTGACAGATAGATTGGATGGGTGAAAAAAACAATTAAAATGTGGCATTTTTATAGAGTTTTCATTGCCAGAAAAGTTTTTTTTTTAATGTCCACCAGGATGAAGTGTGACCATAAAATAGCTTTTTATTGGTTTATTTTAGTAATCCCTTTGTTATTAGCAATTTTATAGCCTTATTTTTTTTTTTAAACATCATGTGATTGTGAAGCTGAGAAAATGGGTTAGTTACCCCAGGGCAATAGAGGGTTAATCAATGACGGCACATACATAGTAATGACCAATGGGAAAAAGGCTTTAAATAAGTAATGAAATTTAATGAACATGACTTAAAGGCTTTTATGTGCCGTAGAGGTGACAAGGATAGAGTTGGTCACAGTATGTCTTTCTTGGTCTCCATCATTAGACAGTCTTTTCTATACCTGAAATGTGCATTTGAATCACATTCACCAGCTACTGCATCAGCCCTCAGGCTGAGATGGGCCTGAAGCCCAAACATTTATTCCATTGGGATGAATTAGGGTATTCTGGAACGCCTAAGCTCTGATGTGTACATTTCACAAGCAAGTCTATGTTAACACTAGACTCATTTGAGATGCCAGATGCCTCGCTTTCAGTGTAAATGAGAGTAGACGGCTGCAGTCTGGGGAGGAGTGGAAAACAGAGCAGGCAAATCAGACAAATCTCACTTCTCATGTGGATCAGCAATCTACATCAGCATTTCTTTCATATTCTTTCTGACCAATTAAGTGCATACAGTAGAACAAGTAGTCCAATTTATTTATTAGGTTTCACCAGAATCTGCCTTTGGTTCTCCATTGTAGTGTTAATAAAAAAAACATATTTTCAGAAATATGATTTAAATTCATTCTCTACAGAGATCAATTTCAGAGTGTTATGTTCACAAAACGTATATTACACAAAGTTACATCAAGGCGAACAGCATTATTGACTGGTATAAAACTAGTGGGGATTACCAGTGATCCATCTGTGCAGATTGTTCATCTCAGATCTTATACTGCAAAAAAAGATTTTTAACTTGGTATTTTTGTCTTGTTTTCACATATAAATTTATAAACCTTAAAGGGATAGTTCACCCAAAAAAATTAAAATGTGATGTTTATCTGCTTACCCCCAGGGCATCCAAGATGTAGGTGACTTTGTTTCTTCAGTAGAACACAAACGAAGATTTTTAACTCAAACCGTTGCAGTCTGTCAGTCTTATAATGGAAGTGAATGGGAATCACGGCTTTGAGAGTCAAAAAAACATACACAAACAAAACCAAATGAAACCCTGCGGCTCGTGACGATACATTGATGTGCAAAGACACGCAACGATCAGTCTGTGTAAGAAACTGAACAGTATTTATATCGTTTTTTACCTCTGATGCACTGCAATGTCCGAACTGTCCTGAACGCGTCCTTGACAGCCGGCGCGTGACGCGTCTTCTTCTTCTTCAAAAATCTTTGTTTGTGTTCTACTGAAGAAACAAAGTCACCTACATCTTGGATGCCCTGGGGGTAAGCAGATAAACATCACATTTTCATTTTTGGGTGAACTATCCCTTTAAGAAACATCTAAGACTTCAGATATTATTGTCACGGTTCTGTTTGATTTTGTTCTATTTCTGAGTTTAGTCTGTCAGTATTAGTTATTCATTTGATTCTCTGTTTGTCTCCTGAGTTCCCTAGTTTGTTCCCTTAGTTACTAATTAGCCCCTCACCTGTTTCTGTTCTGCCTGATTACGTTCCCAGTGTATATAAGCCCTGTATTTTCCTCAGTTTCCTTGTATTGTGTCAATGTTGTGTAGTGTTAGTTGACTCCTGTGGTTTCCATTATTTCCTTGTGAATTCTCCATTTTTCTCTAAAGACACTGTTTTGGATTATATTCCTTCGCCATGTGCTTATCCTTAACAGCACGTTACAATTATGATTATAATTATAATTACAAATAAATTGATACTTTTTTCAGAAAACCAGACTTAATGTCTTAAGTTATTTTGCTTCTCAAGTAAGTGTTTTCCATTACAAATATTCTTAAATCTAGATACAAGACAAAAATACTAGGTAAGAATTTATTTTTTGCTGTGTAAATGTAATATTACTGAAATAAAAGGCCATGAAATGTACTTAAACTTCGTAAGGTTACTATGTTCCTTAACACACTGAAATTAAAAGTTTTATTTTAAAATACATTTTAAATAATAGTTTTAATAATTTGTTGTCATGCTAGAAGTACCCACTTATTTTGATGTCCTGACTAATATACTAAAGCACATGTGCAGTGCTTTATGTCAGTCAGTATTACATTTAAAATATCGTAATACAAATATATTTAAATACAGTTTCAATAGAAAAAAAAATTGTTTACCATAATGCTTGTCAGTATATTCAGCAGTACACTTAACAATATTTCAAAGACAATACAAGTAGTTATGAAATTACATATAAAGATGTACTTAAGTGGGTCAGAAAGCACTCTACCGTTCACTTAATTGCTTTTAATAAATTTAAATTATAATTTAATACTTTTTCATTTTCATTTAATGTTTAATTTTCATTTGATTGCAATTAACATGTAATTAAGTGTCCAAAAACAATATATTCAATTTGCATTTTAAGCATATTCTTTTAATTCTTTAAATTCTAAATATTATTTTCGTAATAATTAGTGTACTTCTTTTCCACAAGGAGAAACACGCAAAGTTTTTCTTTATTTTTTATATATTTCATAAAATTACAATGCACACTAAAAGTGGTAAAATATCCAATATGAGCATGATATGTATGTTTTTGTCTTTTAAATGGTAAGTAAATATTCTATTTTCTATTTGTCAGTCTAAAGAGTTGGGTGACATCATAGTATATTGCAGAAAGAACTGCAAAAAATGTCCCAGATTGCTCTGATTATGTAAGAGAACAAAAGAGAAATTAATGTGTTGCCTTTGATGGAATCTGTCATTTCCTCGCAGTAGGGACCTCGTTAAGAGTGTCAGTCATTCTCGTCATGGGCTGTAATCCTGTAGTGTCATAGTGTTAAATCCTCTGTTGCCCCCTCTATTGTCGGTGCTCCACGCTGTGTTTGGTGTGTTTATGTGTGAGTGACACTATTGCCAAACCAGTCTTTTAGAACGTAAACTTTCAAAGCAACTTTCCAATAGGATTTTTAGCCTGAGTGTTTACAAGCCCAACCTGTATCCTGCTGCTCTGCTTATCCTGTATCCAGCAGCTATCACTGTTCCTGCAGGAGCAGGAGATTGAAGTCTCTTTCTTTAACAAACGCCCATGCATTGACATGCATGCCCGACATTTCCTTTAATGGAAAGCATTTCAATAAAACGCCAGTGCGCGGCAGAGGTGTGGCTATGACTTCTGCAAAATTGTTTCTGCAAGTATCAGCCGTTAGAAATGCTAGGAGAAAAGAACACCATGCTGAATCAAGAAAGAATGTTTAATGGTATATGGTTCAGTGGTAATTAAAAGGAAGGGCCATGTGTGCTCTTATTGAAGCACACATCAGCTCTTAGTGCAGCTTCTTGTGTTATCTGCCCATTTAAGGTTTGGCTGCTTTATCTGTCTGTATGGACCAAAGAAGTGCAAAAAGCCATGCAGTTAGCGCTGCTAAAATGTTTCCATTGATAATTGCAACTTTACTTGGTTTATTAAAAAGCACGTTCCTTGAAGATTAGAAGTCATTACTGACATTCTGACCTTTGTTCCGGCAAGTCCTGTGAGGTTTTTTAGTTCATAGAATAATTTAATAATTTGATATTATTGTATTATTCTAGCATATTTTAAAATTTTATTTGAAGTCATTCTATTAGTTCATTTTCAGTAAAAGTCCAAGATCATTGGGATGAAGATGTAGTCAGCAATAAACTCAGTCCTTTAAAACACAGTAAAAAAATATTTTTTCGAAGTTGTAAATTTAACAAAGACAATTGGTGTATGTTTTACAAGAAAATACTGTACTATTTGTTTCATTTGTTTAATTTTTTTACTTTGTTTAATTCAATGTGTGTGTTTTTTTAGTGAAAGTAAACATGAACTGACAAATTGACATTACTTTGAATTAACAAAAATAGTACATTTAATTAAGACCAAATGTAACAAGCATTTATAGAGGAAAGTAAAAAAAGAAAAAACTTGCTGCAACAACAACAAAAAATATGCTACAATAAAAACTAACAACTAAGGGCTTCTAATTGGCAAGAGCCAGCTCTAAACATTGCATCTTCTTAAATAATTTGTCAGATTGATTCTTAAACAAATATTTGAACATCAAAGTTGACATTTTTCTATTGAACTGTTGTTTCAAAAACACCAGTGATGATTTATGTGTACCCAGAGATTAAAATCAGCGCATATTTGTTGGTTGGCAGGTTTGACATTGATATGATGCATATATTACATCAGAATGCTGATAGTTTGCATCTGTGCATTCATTCAAAACTTGATTAATGTTGAACAGATTTTATGTGAGCTGCATATGGTTTGCTCTGTCTCTCTCTCTCTCCATCATAGCTTCAAGCTCACGCGCAGATACACAGAACATACGCTGCTCTTAATTTCCTCATATGCATTATGAGTCAGGAGTGTGTGAATGATGCCTCTCGCATTTATGATGGAAATTCTGCTTATATAACAGTATAACCATACTGAATCTAAACATAGACATCATCACAGATGTTCCAAGAAAATTCAATTATCCACACTGAATTATCCTGGACTGCTAATATTATGTCATTCATTAGTTTGCTGAAATTTTCCGTTTCATCTCTCCATCTCATCGTGTTTTTACATTTGAGCAAATCCCATCAGGGCGCTTTAGTCCATCTTTGGAAGGAGTGTGTCAGTTATGAATATTTTATACTGCTCATACGCTACAGGTTTACGCATTCTTTTCTTCTCTCAGAATGTCTCCTCCATATGTTTTTATCTACAGGACAACAGCAAAGTCTCTCATGGTATTAGTCTCAGTTACTGAGTCGCCTATCAGAGCATGTGGAAATCAAATCCGTCTAATGATTAATTAATAATTTAACCCAGAACCATCTGTCCGTGAATTCTGTCTTGTTGGGATAGTTAGCAATAGTCTGTCATTATTTATACTCGTTCCAAACCATTATGACACACAAAGGGAGAATTATAATGGCCATGCAATTATCGTCAAGCCTCGGAAAAGGACCATAAAAGAATCATGAATGTGGTCCACAGGACTTTGTATATGTGCTGTAGATGTTTTTAGGAGTCACATGATAGCTTTGTGTGAAGAACAGTCCAAAGATCACTCTAAAAAATGCTGGGTTAAAAAGGGACAAACCCAGCTATTGG
>NW_015547662.1:4258247-4260773 GCF_001515605.1 Sinocyclocheilus anshuiensis | reverse complement strand
GGACAAACCCAGCTATTGGGTTGTTTTGACCCAACCGCTGGGTCAAAACAACCCAATAGCTGGGGTTGTCCCTTTTTAACCCAGCACTGGGTTATATTTAACCCAGCATTTTTTAGAGTGTTTATATTGTTATTCACTGATATTTTTGCCTTCCGTTGAGCAATTAAACACTTGTCATGAACAGATGTTCAAATGACTCTTTGAAAAGATCCAACTAAAAAGAATTAATTCATAAATACAACATCGCTACTCATGAACTCTCATGAACGCACAAATCATTTTATTATACTTTAATGGTTCTTCATTTTTGAAGTTGTAATTATAACTGCATGGGAAGAGTGATCAGTACATTCCTCAAAATGTCTTTTGTGCTCCATAAAAGAAAGTCATACGGATTTGGAACTACATGAGAGTCAGTAAATAATGATGACATTTTAATCTCTTTCTTTCTTTCTTTCATTCTATAGACTCGTTACAGGGGGAATATCAGCGGAAGTTGTATAAGGAGTTGATGGAGAGCTATAACAGACTGGAAAGGCCCGTGCTCAATGATTCTGCACCTATAGTGGTGGAGCTGGGACTCACACTGCTTCAGATCATAGACGTGGTGAGTGTCTGCATCTGCTTCTCTTTCATGCGGTCTTCCTTTCATGATGCTGGTTTGCATCGCACCATGCATTTTCCACTTCCCAGTGTTTTCAGTGGTGATTTGCAGCTGCATCCATCCTTTACTACTGCATCCACTGATTTCAGTTTGATTGATAAGACTGTTTATGGAGTGTGATGAAAGTCATTGTTCTATGGTTCGCCATCAAAATCAAATTAAAAAGTGTGAAAAGTCTTGAATTGAAATGAGGATTCAGGTTGTACTCCTGTGAAGAACAGGCAAATTTGTTTTAAAATGACTTTATAAAATCCCTGAATTAACTATCTTCACTCTTACTACCAGTCTGTTTCAAATTCTTCCATTATAGTATCTATAGGAACAGATGTACGTTATTTACAGCCATTCTTGCATATCCAAGGACTGTCCTGGGTCAAACAAATGGCCTTTGAGGGTAAAATCCACAATCTCCACACAGACAAAGCTGGTTGATTACATAATTTGCATTTCTTGTTTACAGGTGATACCTCTAAATATAAACATAGTGATGCATTATATATGTGCATTCTGTAATAAAACATCAAATCATAAATGAGTTTGTTATAATTATAAAACAATGGATCTAATGTGCTGAACTACACTTGAGGTTATTCTGCTAGGAGACCTGCACTCTTAAAAATAAAAGTTTGTTATTAGCATCTATGGCTTCATCCATAGAATCTTTCCATTGCAGATGGTTAAAAGATAGGTTCAAAAAAGTCCGTCCCTCGGGTCATTTTGACCCAAAAAGTTTTTTCAAAAAAATTCTAAAAATCGTGTGTTGATCGTACCGGTCCAAGATTTCTTTACTTCGTTCACAATTGCACTGGGAATACACTTTTTTTTTTTTTGAGTGGATTCGAGTTTAAATGGGTGCAATAAAAAAAGTAACAAAGTGTCCCTCGCGGGTCATTTTGACCCGCATAGGAATGAATGGAATTTACGAGAAAACTGCATTTTTCATTACATTTTATTTTTTTTTTATATACAAAAATAAATCTGAGACAATCCAGTAAAGATTTATAACCAAACGAAGGGCTGAGACTACAGAATATCCCCAATGCAGAAAAAACTCACATACACGCACACACACATGCACAAACACACACATGGTACACACTCTCATAGAACACATTGTAATGTTTTTCATGTTTCTGCTGGGATATGACTGTCATTTTTCAACATTTTTTTTACTTAACACAGTTAGATTTGAGTGATGTGGTGGAGACCAATGAGTTTATATCATTTATATTTTTTTAAATATATTATATATTTATTTCATATTTATGAAATTGTATGATTATGCATATGTTTAGGTTATAAATCAGTTAGAATTTTTTTTTTTCTTTTTTTACAAAATTTGGATTTTGCAATGTTTCAATATATATTTTAATCCATAAACAACCAAATTGAAGCCTTAAGATTATCTCATTTCTCATGTTTCACTTGTTTTGCTCGTTTAAAAATCTCCATAGGGTTCTATAGGTCTCTCTAGTGGCTGTAACCATAAAATGCAAATTTAATGTAATTTTTCCCCACCAGATGGCATCAGTCAGTGACTCAATTCCAAGGCCATCTGCTGGTTTTTGATGAAACAGGACTGAAATTGTCTTTCTTTGTTTTGTTTTTTTGGTGAAATTATGTACAAAAACTGCTTATTTGCTTATGTTTTCTTAAAAATATCCAGAATAAAAGGTAAATATGATAAAAATCACCAAAAAAAGAATAGAGAAACCTACATAAAAAATTATTAAAAAAATAATTAAAAAATATAAGCTTTCTGGACCAAAAATAAAATTAGTGTAATTTTTGGCCTTCGGGTCATTTTGACCCGCGAGGGACACTTTTGTTATAGGTTCGGGAGGGACGGATGAGGGTTTTAA
>NW_015547662.1:4254486-4257998 GCF_001515605.1 Sinocyclocheilus anshuiensis | reverse complement strand
GTTTTTATGTTGTTATACTTAATTACAATAATTTTTTGGAAGCAACCCAATAAATTAATATAACATCTTACCTTTGGAGATTGGATAAATAGGATAAAGGACAAATTGGAGGTTATCCTAACTTAAGAGCAATACAAAATATTTGAACTCTTTTTTGTTAGACAATATAAAGAAGATGCCGTTTAGAAGATTCTTTTTCCTTAAGATAGTTTTGTGAATCCAGCTCCAGGTGAAAAGTTTATTTTCTCTAGAAAGTATTTTTGAAGACACTGTGACACATTTTCCTTTTTCATTTTATCTCACCCTTTTTATATGCCAGACAAATACATATGTTGGTGTCTCATCACAGCAGGAGTCCCGGAGCATGAAAAATCAACATGAAACATTAATAAGATCACATTTTGGCTTAGTAGCTGTTGCTCTTGACAGTTTATGCATATCAGTCACATAAGTATGTAGGCAATGAATAAAGTGGACAAAATATATGGAAAACAATAAATTAATATCAAGGGATTATTAAGTAGACAGTGTACATTTTATCTTCAGAACTATTTTAGTTCAGTCTTTCCCAAACCATTGTGCTGCATCTCCCACTTTTTGAAAGCATTTTCAGTATACATATTGTTAATCCGGCTCGGGCTTCTTGGTATATAAGACCTAAACTATATGCAGTGATATTGCAACATCAGTGAAAACACATAATCTGCACTTTAGATTTTACCCTAAAGGATTAATGAGGTTTAGGTCTGCTGATTTGTGAGGCCACCGAAGGCATTTATCACCATCCTTGGGTTTACAAGAGTCTTGAATTTCACTTAACAGCATGCAGTTTAACTTTATCATCCTGGAATATGGATACATCATGAGTGCAATGTGTTTGCATGACAGATTATCCTGTGAAATGGCTGATGACCATAAAATATATATGCAGATCACTTATCAGATTTGAAGTCCAAAGTGTATCATTTCTGTGAACCTGATACAGTAGGTGTTATATAGAAACCACACAAAGAATAACCACATCCTTTATGCAAACAATACAGAAACTTGAAAAAAAAAAAAAAAAGAAAATGAAAAAATAAAAGTATGCATGCCTGACTGTCCCATTTCCCCTGTCCCAAAGGCCCCGTCACCCGGCTGAAATCTATCTCCATTCACCCATCACAGCGTGTGAATTATGAAATATCTGTTTATCCTGCGTGTTAAATCATGGCTGCCGTGGCGTGGCTCTTGCGCAGCCCCAGATGGCGAGAGGCCCATAGGCTATGACTGGGATGCTGTGAAACTGTGAACGCATGAGTTGTTCGCAATCAGCTAAGGGGGGCTGGGGGTGGCAGCTGCCACACCGTTCTACATCATCATAGTGCCGGGAGGCTTATGAGTGTGAGCATAGGTGGACTGTGAGAAACAAAAGCTGAAAAATCCTTGGCATTAGAAAAGGCCTCTGTTTGATTTGTAATGCAATGTGTCCATTACATTACAACATGGAATAGAGTTTATGTGGAAGAAAACCTTCCTATATCAGAAGTGGCTTAATTGGAAACAGCTTGTAGTTTTAGGGGACAATACAGAAGTTTGGAATTTGATAGGGGAGTGGAAGCCAAATAGTTAATGATCTAGGTTCAAATCCAGGCAGGGTTGATCCCGCCATTCTGGAAAGTTGCTGCAGATATTGTTCCAGCTCTGTGGACAGACCCTACAACAGATTTTTAAGGTGTTTTGTTTACCATAGAAAAATCTTTTTAAAAAAGGAAAAAGTGTGTTTATGGTAAAACAAAAAACAATCAATGTATGGGGTCAGCGGGTCAGGCAATTAACATTCAAATAAGCATTGTTTCAACACTTAAACATTATACATGTTGTCATGAGGGTGTGTGAATAGTGTGAATCGACCACATAATGCCGATCATTTGTATTATATACTCACCAGAAATAGGAAACAAGAAAGAGGCTGTTTACATTAACAGGAGTCAGTAACTCATAACCAGAAGTTCATCCACATAGAATAGTATTCCCACTTCAAAAAAGGACGATTTTAGGCAAATGTACAGCTTAAATCATAAACAGCTTTTTTTGCTGAATAATTAATGTGAGTGCTTTAACAAAAATATGAGGTTTACATTTCTGCTTTTAAACCTCCTGGAGCACTGGCCCGAGCATTAAGGCATTACTGTAACCACAGTTATAAGCTACTAAAAAAAAGGCAAAGGGACAAGTTTAGTTCATTTTCTATGATAATCAACATGCTGTTAATAATGTTTGACTTGTTTTCAACCCGGGAACTTTCCTTTAAAAGAGGTCTTGTGGAGGTCAAACACCATGTATTAGATTCAACCCTTTGTGTATGTGTTTGCATGTCCTCATAATGGTTCAGCAGACACCTTACGGGAATTCTGGGAATGCAGACAGCAGTTTCTGAGGGAAGGTTCAATTCAGGGCAGGAATCTCTCACACTCACCGTCTGCCCGGAGAACCTGTGACCTCCATACTGTACAGTCCTGTCTCACTCACCGCCTGGCGTCCTCTAACCACAAGACAGCCAGCTCATTCGTGTCAAGATCAAGATCAAAAAGGGTTGAGTCTGAGTCAAGACCAGGAGAGAGTCGAGTCTAAGACGAGATCGAGACCAGAAGTGGGTTTTCAAACAGGGTTACTTTCTATAAAACTGAAATGAAACAACAGTTTTCCACAACTTTGGTCAGCATTTGCATGCACTCTCTCTGTCTCTCTATTTTACATATTCCCACTTTTTCTCTCTCTCTCTCACACACACACACACACACACACATATACATGAAATAATAAAGACTTAAATTTCTGTTTGTTCACACAACAAACCAGATTTCGTGAGAAAGTACTGCATTTTTAATTCAAAAATAACAAAGTAATGTAATGTTTCATAATCTCCATGGCTCAATAAATATTAAACTGCTAATGAGCCCTACAAACAATGTAACAATATGCTGCGCATGCACCCCATACAACCTACCGAGACCAATATAGGCCTATTGCTAATCAGATGTCAAATACAGAGCACAAACTATTAAATTGGACTATTGAGCTGATACATTTCAGTAAGTTGTCCTGTTTCTTTCAACATACCTTCTGATGTTCATTCACGTTTATTATCAATATTTTCGACGCAGCTCTATTAAAGGGGTCCTATTATGCTCTCTTACAAAGTCTTGATTTTGTTTTGGGGGTGTACTAGAACAGGCTCTCATTCTAGGTTGTTCGAAAAACACATTATTTTTCACATATTTTACATTATTACACCTCTCTCCCCAGTCTGGCATGAACGGCTCGAATAGTTCCTGTATCAAATGAAGGCCCGCCTTCTGAAATACGAAATGTGCTGTGATTGGTTAGCTGGGCCAGTGTGTGTTGTGATTGGTCGGGAAATGTCATGAGCCTTACCATAGCCGCCTGCTAGCTCCAGTGTAAATATTGCATCAAAATCAAATCAATTAGAGCGTGATTTAAACCCGGATGATTGTAACCACTCTAAGTTC
>NW_015547662.1:4236325-4254357 GCF_001515605.1 Sinocyclocheilus anshuiensis | reverse complement strand
ACAGACTAACTAAAGTTGAAAAAGTGAAAAAGCATAATAGGACCCCTTTAATTAATTGACTTTTTTGACTGGTATCAGGAATAAGTCAGATTCCAAACTTGTTAAAATCCAATTCAAGACTGAATTTAAATGCTTAAGAGTCCATGACAAGAATAAGACCTTGAACTCGAGTCCAGTTTCGAGCACTACAGTGCATACATAGCAATATATAAGTGGAGTGACTGCAATTTCCCATCCTCAAAGCATTCTGTAATCACTCAACTTCAGGGTTTCCATTTCCCATTCCATGCTTGTTCCCTGCTCACTGGTAAAAGAAACAAACAAACAAATACAAAAAAAAAAAAAAGTTTTCTCTACTGTTTATCACACATTTGCACTGATACCTCTCCACATTTTCTGTATATCAAATCTGAAATCATCTTTAATTGTTTGCTTTACTCGTTTAACTACACATCTGAGAAGACGCATTACCCACCTTTGGATTTTATTCCAAATGTTAAAAGAACATTCATGTTTTTCTCAGCACGTCTCATTAACTTCCTCAACAAATCTCAAATCTCCACAAACCTTGTGTTTACCCATTGCATTCGTCATTAAATTTGACAAACAGTTTGATTACTTTTACTATAATATTTCACAGATTCCATCCTGCTTTCATTCTGATATTTATTAATGTGCACATTTATTGTTGTTTGACACATTTTTGCAGGCGAAATCCAGTAGGAATCCGTACATATATATCCATACATCTATATACATCCATTATATATAATATATATTTTTTCTATATTACTGACAGAACAGTTTAAGAAAGGGTAGAACAGTTTAAAAACGGCACACAAGCACTATCACGCGAGATGTCAGAGCATATGAACAGCCCACTGGGTAACACCTCTGACATTAACATTGTTTTTAACTAATGGAAATTCTTGCTGACTTCTTATTGTATTATGGGTTGCTAACATGTTATGGTCATGATTAATACAATCCTCGAATGAGTGAGCACACTCAAAGTCTTCCAGAATGCTCCTCGCTCCAAGCAAAAATCATGCACACTTTGCTCACATACAGTACTGTGGTGAATAGAGAGTGAGAAAGATAGAGAGAGGGAGGGTATAGATAGATAGGGCC
The DNA here is from genome assembly GCF_001515605.1 of Sinocyclocheilus anshuiensis. Lineage (NCBI taxonomy): Eukaryota > Metazoa > Chordata > Actinopteri > Cypriniformes > Cyprinidae > Sinocyclocheilus > Sinocyclocheilus anshuiensis. The sequence goes on along the minus strand of NW_015547662.1, from coordinate 4,253,226 downwards.
TAGAATAGTAGCTCCAATTCTCCATAGTTCCGCTCCATTGTTCACTTCCTTGTATCGAGTGCATATTGCTAGAATCACATCCTCAAGTGACAGTTATTATTATATTCTCCATTTAAAGAGCCTCCATACTTATGGATAATCTCCTGTCATCTGCAATGCGTGTTCATTTCACAGTTTTCCATATGAAAGATTCAATTTATCGGTTCACAGAGCGAAAACGCTCACACGCCCCTTTATCTCAGTGCGATCACAATAATCAGTCAATGCTCATTACCGCAGGTTTTCATGTGTCTCATTTCCTCTAAGTACTGTAGAAGTGTTTATTCACAGAGTTGTGGTGGACAGTCTCACTGTACAAAAGCAGATGCAACTCTTGACTTAACTAGTTAAACTCATGGTTGGTTACTGACTGTGATACAGTCTGAACGGGTTGATGAGTGAGTCATGATGTTACAGAAAAAAAACAAGGTTGGTTTACACTACACCAGTCTACAAAATCAGCATTAAATAAGCAGCTTATGAACTCTTAATCTTAAATGTGTTGGACAAACAATTTACAGTATGCAAGAGACTGTGATGAAACACTGAGTGATAAAATCACAATGATTAGCTGTGCATTACAGGGATCTCTTGTGTATTGGCAGATTAACGGTAATAGTGTTCACAGCAATATGCTGGCAACTTTGTATGCTGTGTTATTTTTGCATGCCTAGTTAATAACTTAACCACATGTATACGGGTTATAACAACCCCTCAGACAAATAGCTCACCCCTAATTATTTATTCTAAATTTTATTTATTATTAATATTTTAATAACATTTTCCATGAACTGTAAAGTACAAAATTGCACATAAGTACAAGTAATGATGTGACTATGATTAACAGCTTATTGTCTTCATGTGATACAGTGCAACTAATTAGTCTGTAATTACACTAGCTGGGAGAACGTTAATCAAATGTAAATAAGGTCCAAATTCCCAGTCAAATGGAACACTAATTACTGCAGTAATGTCTTCAAATACACTGTTACCCCACAATCAAGAACTACATAAACAGTATTTTTTTAGAGTAATTGGTTGTATCATAATTAATATAATTGGTTGTTAATACAATATTTTATTGTAGCAAATGACTATTAAATTCTGTAACATCCTGGTAATTTTTTTAAGGTGATGGAGATATCAGCAAATGCCCTTGTGAAAAAAAGTGTGCTTTATTGAATGTGCACTTGTAGTGTACTTAAGCTTAAAATAATAATTTAAAAAAATGCCACTTTCATGACTGTTTCCTAACACACCTTTTAAAAAGGTGTACTTTGTAATAATGCCTTTAATTAAAAGTTTTAATTTGTACTGTTTTTACTGCTTGATTTTTAAAACTCTAGTGTGTTATTCAATATTAAATTTATAATATTAATATTCATTTATAAATTAATAATATTGACTTTTTGTAATTATATTTGTAATGAAGTTGCAGTTTAATATATTGACTCAAATATTTTAAAAATAATAAATTGCAACTTCATTACAAATGTAATTACAAATATATTTAAATATTTAAGATACAGGTGTCACTTGAAATTACATGAAAGTATATTTTAGTAAGTTATTTTTTAATCACTCTTTTTAAAAGTATCTTAATGTGGTCTCTTTTTTTCACAAAGGTGACTTAAATGTAAGTGAAATGTAAGTCAATGAAATGCATCTTCATCACTTAAATCTGTATATAGTCAAGAACTCTCAGACAGCATTTTATTGCTCTGTTTTAGACAAGCAAAATTATTTGAAGCTCATATAGGCAGCTGCCTGAGGCTGTGCTCATGTTTCAGTGGGTTTCAGTTAGACTTTGGAGTGAAACTGTGATTTATGAGTACTGGCATATACAGTATATGCAGGAATAGATGTTTGGAAAAGCTTAGTCGTGAAGGTCTAATACATAAATGCAGTAATAAACATATACTGTGTGTTTCTGTAAATTAAGCACAATACTCCTGTTTACAATGTATTGGGCGGCTGCAATGAACTTTCTTAAGCTTCAAATACATTAATCACTGGTTTGAAAGTTTATGAGGTTGATGGAATCAATTCTTTGAAAGATAATTGTTTTCCACTTTATATCTGTGAAATAATCAGTACATATTACTTTTGGATAGACAGAAAATCTGATTGAAGTCTACACACATTTCCGAGGACATATTCGGAGGACTTTCCCGTACTATTCTGATAGTGCAGCACATAAAGCTGCATTTTTGTAAAACATTTATAGAGAGGAGTTACTTTTAATTCAACAGTTCACCAGCGAGACTCTAATAATAATCCACAACGTCTTGAAAAAAACACAACAACAACAGTCAAAAGACCTTAAACCTATATTAATATTTAATGTCAAAACATTATATTACATTATATTTTATTTCCCATTATATTGGGTCATGTTTTGATCAAGCACGTATAATTACACAATGTAACAAATATTTGTTGCACTTAATTTTTTTTTCTGGTTCTTCTGTAATTCTATGGTGCCAATTATTATTGTACTATTTATTTTCACGTAGCATCAATATTTTGCTAAATATTTAGGTCAGGTAAATTTTAGAACTTCTATCATTAAGAAACATTGGTTTAGTACAGAGAAGTTTTTGTACTAATTTGACATGCTTTTTTTTTTTTTTTTTTAAGATATTTTGCTTTTGAAAGGATGGGAGCATTCTAGAAATTTCTGTAATATTCTAGTGCTTTCTGGAACATTCCATTCATAAAAGACAAAAATCATCCAACGGACACTTCTGAAGTTTTTGACGACTGACTTTTGCTAACTGTTTATGTCAAACTGTTATATATCATACTTTGATATATACTGTGGTACTGTATGATTAACATATTATACCATGATATTTACTTGATACTCCGGGGCAGTGCAAATATTATACCAAAAACCACGGAATCACGAACATGGTAACACATAGTAAAACCTACTTTTTTATGAGTGAAACCCTTCCTAAACTCAATCAAACAGTTTTCTTTTTTAAAATCGAATTAATTCTACTATAGTATCTTTAAAACTGTGTTGACACTTTATTTGGAACCCCTCTGAAGCTGATGCTTTGTTCGTATCGGTCAGTTACTTATTGAACTATAGCTGAAGCCAGAAACAAGAATATCTAATGGTAAATTGATGACACTGTGAATCATCCCTGGTCCAAACTGAATGAAATGTGAGGAAATGAGAGCTGACACTTCTCAGAATGAAACAAACGTCTTTAATCATTCAAAGCTGAATGTTCCAGAGCTCACATAAACACACACACAGATTCTGACACAGATCGATGCATGTCGAAGTGAAGCTTTAAAGCCCAAGAGGTTTACTGTGAGATCTGTATTGTAATGGTGATTGTCACATTGTGAAACTGCTTTAAGGTTAGATTGCTCCTATTCATTGGATGTCATAGCGGGTCTCTTTTGGCCTTATCTCAAATGCTCCAAAAGGCAAAGTCTGCGGTTGTGTGTGTGTGTGTGTGTGTGTGTGTGTGTGTGTGTGTGTGAGAGAGAGAGAGAAAGAGACAGATAAAGAGCAAATGGTACACAGAGGGCAAAAAAAGAGAATAAAAGTATTTGTTCATAGAAAGGGTTGGGATTATAGAGGCAGAAAGGAGATTTGTTCAGTTTGAAGTAATCCTTCATTTATGTCCTCATTTGATACTGAATCTCTTTTTCTCTTCTCTTTCACTGCCCCAGGATGAAAAAAATCAGGTATTAATAACCAACGCCTGGCTACAGCTGGTGAGTTTCTACTTAGTTTCCTTTTGTACTCTGTGCATGTAATAATGTAAGGCAAGTACGTCATTTTGGTAACATTTCCAGGCAGCTACTTGCTTACTTTTTACTAAGAGCCACAGCTCCTCTCTTCTTGGGAAAGACCAAAAAGTGTTTTAACGGTTTGTCACAATTACATTTCAATAACGTATTTAAAATCAGCAATAAAATACAACATCTGAAAAATGTTACAATTAAAAAACTCATTGATATAATGCAGTTTCCAGCAATTTCCAACTCATCACCAGTGGCAGTAAATGTCACGATCTGCTACGGTGCGGGAACACGGAGCAAGGAACGTGAAACATCAAGGGACAAATGAACTTAACTAATCAGGACAGGAACAGGAAACTAACCAAATAAGGGCATAGGAAGGCACATGAGGAGCAAAACAACCACAAAACACGGAACAGAGTCTGACAGTAAAACACTAACAAACTTCTCACACAAATTATGATTACAAGAGTCAAGTCAAGTCAAGTCACCTTTATTTATATAGCGCTTTTAACAATACAGATTGTGTCAAAGCAACTGAACAGCATTAATTAGGAAAATAGTGTGGCAATAATGCAAAATGACAATAGTAAACACTAATTTTTCAGTTAAAGACAGTTCATCATTGAATTCAGTGATGTCAACATCCAGCTCAGTTTAAATAGTATCTTTACAATCAAGTCAACGGTATCGCTGGAAATGAAGTGTCCCCAACTAAGCAAGCCAGAGGCAGAGTATTTAATTTAGAGCAGAGTATCGATTAATGAAGTCTTGTTTCCGCATAGTTCCTTGCAAAGCAAGTCTTCAAAACCATGCACTTCACCATATTGCATGACTTATAAACTAATATATTTTGACAATTACATCATATGTACCATATATATGACTTTTCTGATGTAGTAAACTTGCTCAGTAGCTCACCTGATAAAGCATTCACTTGCAATGCACTCGGCTACAAGCAGTGTTGCAAGCAGCAGAATTATTTGAAATTTAAATAGGTTGTTCCAGTCGCATGCCTCACAAGTGACAAACAAAGGTTTCAGACCTCAGAGCAACACGATAACGACATTTCAATGGCTTCTAGGTTTAATGCCCCTTGGTCACATCAGGCAGATTTACAACTAAAATAACAGCTTGAAGTGGAGCAGGACCAGGTCTATATCTGGGAGCTTGAGTTATAATGAGCTTTTTGACTTCATAACATAGCTGTTTGCATTAGGATCGGTCTGTACATGACTGCCATCCTCTGGTGCACCTTCTTTGGACTGCATTTTTATGTAGTTTCACTTTAAACAATAGAATTCAGTTCTAAACAAATTTCAGAAGAATGTAAAAACAAACGTTTATATTATGTTTCACTGCAGGATTTAAATGAACATCATAAAAAAGCATGAATATGCCATGAGGTTGATAAACTGTTTTTGGCGCCAAAGAGTGCTTTAAGATGAGCAATGTTGTCAGACTTTAAATATATTCCAGTTCTGCATTCAAAACTCATCTGGATATTATTTACTTGAGTAAAAGCTTCCATGCTGAGAAACATTACAAACCAAAGTAATTGCTAAAATGCCAAGGCCCACTAAAGGTGCAAAACATAAGCACATTAAATATTTTTGGTAAACATAATCAGCCTAAAAGCAGGCAAGTGTGAAATTTCATGAAAGGCATGTTTGCAAATGTGAATATACTCAAATGGCACCAATTGACTGGTGCCAACAGTGAGTTTTCATTGTTAAAAGGTGTTTCTATCTGTCTGAAACATTGCTCATCTCTAATTCACCTTTATTGACCTCATCAGCCATAATGCATGAGTTTAGCCAACTGAGCACTTAACCATGAAATTAAGCTGCATAAGAAATTATCCACAAAGGGGCCGCTCTGATTTTGAACCCAACATTCAGACCAGTTGCTTTCCAAGTGCCAAGCAGGCTTAGAGACAGACCTTGCACAGATGATCACCCACAAACTGACTTTTGATTTTTTGACGTTGTAATGTATGGCCCACAGATGGATGTCACATGTTAAATGTTGCATGAGACACACACGTTTATGTTTGAGATAAAGGCTGAGGGATAGATGGGTAGGAATAGGGATGGTTGTAACTAGAATGTGGTGTGTTTTGGTCCTAGTTCTCTCAAAATTGAGGACAAAATACTGTAGCAACATGTCAGTTGCTTTAATATATGTGATTATGAAGCAGACTTAAAGAACTGATTTTGAATAAGAGTTGTATTGTTGCAGCCTACTCCAACAGGTCTTACTGACTGCAGCCTTTTTTCTGCTTAAACCCTGTCATTCCTCATGTCTAGGTATGATAAAAATAATTTTAAAAGGGGACATTTTTTTTGTTTCGTTTAGTTTTCAAAAGTATTGTTTTTCAAAAAACATTAAATCTATTTCTATTCATTTAAGTGGTAACCTGAAATTGTTACCTTAACAATTTCTGTCTGATTCAACAAATACAAATTAATTTTGTTGGTATAAAAATAGGTTGGTTCAGTGTTAAATAATATTTTTGACATGTATAACCAGTTAATTTAGATTTACCATTTTTAGGTTACCACTTTTTGAAGTGTAGAATGGTGGTATGATCTTAAAAAACAGAATACGGTATATTAAATTATAATATACAAAATATACAAAACGTGCAAATATACAAATATTAAATTGGTTCAAAAATTAACTTCTCACCTTATCATTTATTGGTTCTAAAATCTTACGTGTTTCTTAAAAACATGAAACTGCGCATGTAACATTGGGAAGAAAGTGGATCTGTTGTTTTCTTCCCATGCTTTTATTGGACATGGTGTAGAAACAGTATGTTCTATTGTAAGTATGTGTTGCAGTACATCTATGAAATAAGTGCAGTGCACATTCCCTGATCCTATCATGATGTCAGTGCCGAGCAAGCCGTCGCGTACGCAGAGAGAGGCAGCGCCTCGGGGAATACGCTCACTAAAGCACACTGGGACATCTGAGCCACAGAGACACACACACACACACACACACACACAAACACACACACACACACACAGACAGATGTGTGGGACAGAAACTCCTCTTTCCTCCTGACTGATCTGATGTGATCTGTGAGGATAAAACAAACATGATTTTCTCCCTGTTGTTTTAACTCAATTAATTGTGCATCAGTGAACACACACACACAAGTTATCAGAAATAGTTGAAAGGTCGTATAATAATGACAGCAATTTGTAATACAAGAGATAAAGAGGGACAAACGTAAAAAATAATAGATGTGCCTCCAAGAAAATTTCCAAGAGTTACAGGGATAGTTAATCCAAAAACTTTTCATCCTTGTAGGTATCCAGCTATTGTGTAAAATTCAGAAAGAAATGTTTTATGACAGTCAAAATGTATATGGTTTATCTTGTGTTCTTCAAGCCATCTCAGGTATTTTAATAAGGATATGTATTTATACGGTAATGCTAATCGACATAGCATTTATCACTGTATAGAATACTATAAAATAATATAACTTCTGCCTCATTCTGTGATAAGAATCAGTTCATAAAAGGAAGTTATTTAAAACACTCGTTTGGAGTAAAAATATGTTGTTATTCTCATAAATTGTACTTTGAGGCTGTAATAAACTAAAAACGGTTTGCATTTTAGTCTCTTCTGTTTAGTGTAATTATTCTTTTTGTATGCAATGATGTGTTTCATTGGTCAAAGAAGGAAAAAAGAGGAATTTGTCTGATAGCATGGTTTATTTATTTTTATATTTATTTTTCAAGATTTGTATATATATCATGATATATCGTTATTGTGAATTTTTGTGGCCACGGTAATCGTGTAGTGAAAAATCTAATATTGTGACAGCCCTAGTTCCAATTATCAAAGCAGCAAGTCTAATTTCAGAATCCAATGTCTTGTTTGCCTTTTCTCAGTTGAGGGCATCTCTAAATTAATTTAATAGGATATTAGTGTGCTTTCTGTTGCTTATAAGAAGAAAGACTGTTTGTGTGATGCTTAATAAAGCTTTAAAAAAACATTACTCTAAATCCAGTGTGGCACTGCATATTAACCTGCCCTATAATACAGCAGAGAGGCAACTTTAGGCTAGAGAAAATATAGCCAAGGGCCATCTACACCTCTGAAGAGGGATCAGGTGGAGTTCATGCACAAAGAAGTGAGATGTCAACACACATTACTCGTATTAACATTTTTGACTTTCACCGACTGTATTTAACTTTAATTATTGGCATTTAAGTGATTTTTGGAGACTGTTCAAACACATGGTGTTATATACAGTTTTGTGTATTGCATATGCATGTGTCTTTGCTCTGTGTTGTATGTGTATTTATGTCCTTATTTCCTTATTTTCCAGTGGTAAAGGTACATGTGTGTACCCTGGGGAGACCCCAGCTGTATGAATGTGTTATTGTGTTTTCTGGCTGTGTGTGTGTAGAATATGTTTGTGTCTAACTATCAAATATTTTAATGATGCTGAATCTGATGTATGTTTCATGTATTCAGGGATGGACAGATATCTATCTGAGCTGGAACCCTGATAACTACCCTGGTGTTCAGACCCTGCGTTTCCCGTCCAATCAGATCTGGACACCAGATATTCTGCTGTACAACAGGTATTGGACACATAGTTACATTTATATCACTTTGTTTGCTTGGAGCCCACAATAGTGTGTTCTTCTTAAACTGCCTAATAAACGGTCTTATTCTACCAAAGCAATAAGCCACAGGAGGCTGATCAGTGATTTTGCCATCTACACACACATACAACACACTCCAGTGGATTATTATAAGACAGCAGCAACAGCAGTATGATAAAAGACACTAATCAGTACCTTAAAGGGGTCATATGATGCGATTTAAATTTTTCCTGCGCATTTTATGCAGGACTGTTTCCTGATCCTGGGAGAGTAGACTACAATGCCGGCTGTTCTGACTCTCATACTGTAAGTACGTTTTTTATATATAAAGGATTTGCCACTGACTATTCAAACGCGAGTTTTGAGCAGTGAAGAGTAGCGCTTGTTGTTGGTCATTTCTCCGAAAACAAATGCAGACATGGTTTTATGTTTACGCAGCGCGATGCAACGCGTAAAAAGACAGTATAAGTCATTATAATCCGTAATTATGTCCCCACTGGATGCAACAAATGCCTCGTTTATAATGGGTTTTAATGTTTTTGTCTCGTCGCTCCGGCCGGGACATGGTATCACAGTATGTTAGGGGCGTAACATTTCCGTCACACGCTTGAGGTATTCAGCCAATCACAATGCACTGGATAGCTGGCCAATCAGAGCACACCTCGCTTTTCAGACTGATGAGCTTTGTAAAAATCGCTGCCTTTCAGAAAGGCGGGGCATAGAGGAGAAACAATAATGTACAGTATCATATGACCCCTTTAAGTGGTTACACTTTAAGGTGTCCTATAGTGTAATTATAGATTAATATACACAGAGTAATATTAATTAACATCTACTTACTATAGGGTTAGGACTAAAGATTGGTTTAGGGTTATAGTTGCTTGAAATTATGTACAATTTACTGTTATTGTAAGTACATTTAGCGTGTAACAAGGACACTGTAAAATAAAGTGTTACCAAAAATGGTGTGAGCATTGTGGGCAAAGGCTTGGATCATGAATATTCATTAGATTATGCACATTCTAACACTATAACGTGCTGTATTAAGTATATGTCATGTTGATGAAGTGTAGATTAAATGCAAACTGTTTTGGTCATTCAGTTGTACTGTGCTAACTGCTATGCTAACTAGATTTATATGACCCAGTGTAAATGAATGTGTAGACCCAATTAGATGTCAGTTATCAACAATCAAGACACATGAAGTGACTAAGAGTACATTTGTACTTCCTCTGTGTTGAATGATGGCCGACAGGGACAGAGAATAATACAGGAGAAAGCCAGTAAAACAAATCAGAGGAGCTTTATCAAGCGTACAGAGACACATTTTCATGTGCCTCATATCTGTGTGGATACGGTGCTGTGATTTTTTTTATTTTTATGCCAAGTAGTCATTCTTGACACAGGTATCAGTCCACATGTGATGTTTCACAGCACCAAACATTCATAATAAATTCCTTCAGTGTACTTTGGCAGAATTATAAAGGAACTGTTGATCTAAAAATGAAAATTCTGTCATCATTTACCCATCCTCTAAAGCTGAATAACTTACTTTCTTACTTTGAACCTAAATGTTGAATGAGAAAAAGCAGCATGAACATTCCTTAACACATCTTAACACATCATGAAAGTCATTCATGTTTGCAGTTACATGAACGTGAGTAAATGATAAGGGAATTTTCAGTTTTGGGTGACCTATCCCTTTAGGCAGTATTATACGTTGGGTGGACTTTGAAAACTCAACACTCAGTAGATTCGAGTGACCATCTGTTCCATCTGAATGGAAGTCTGAACTGATATGTGATGCACTCAGTTTTATAACATCATACTTCACTCTAGTTGCTCTCACCACAGAATTGAAAGCTCAGGCAATAAAGACAGGCAGTGAAACATCAGTTTACACGTTACAAATTGGCATTAGGGGACACTGGAGGCAATTGTAACATTTTTTTTTTACATTTTCCTTCATAACTCACAAACTAAAACATATTCATCTGCCAGCAACAGTAGAACCATTAAAACATTTACACTGAGAAAGGCTTGATCATAATATTGAATTATGAATTTAATTACAGGAAGTCAGAGCGTCATAAAACGTTTAAGTAACAATTTAAAGATAAAATAGTAAAGGCATAAAAATGCTGGGCATTAAAAAGCTTACTTTTTTATGTCTAGCACAGTAAAATAATCTTTATATTTTTCAGGCAGAGAGGGAACTGTAAGTATGTGCTAAATAAGTGTTAGCAGCTTACCTTTCATCAGAAATATCAAATCAGTAGTATAATAAAGGATAACCACAAATTGTGTGAAGGACCATTCTGAAACATTTAGACTACAGCTGGCACTTGATTTTGTTTACTCGTATTGTTTAGTGCTACTTGCAACATGTTTAACCACTTTGGTCTGGTCTGGCAGTTAGTCGTTTGTAAAACCCTATGACTTCCGCGAAAAATCAAAAGTAGGTCAGTACACTTAAATGAAAACACGATATGGACTAATGTCTGAGTATCAAACCACAAAAGACTATTTAAATATGAATCCTGCATGCTCTGTGTGTCATAAAACTTTTAAGTAACAATTTAAAGATAAAATAGTAAAGGCATAAAAATGCTGGGCATTAAAAAGCTTACTTTTTTATGTCTAGCACAGTAAAATAATCTTTATATTTTTCAGGCAGAGAGGGAACTGTAAGTATGTGCTAAATAAGTGTTAGCAGCTTACCTTTCATCAGAAATATCAAATCAGTAGTATAATAAAGGATAACCACAAATTGTGTGAAGGACCATTCTGAAACATTTAGACTACAGCTGGCACTTGATTTTGTTGACTCGTATTGTTTAGTGCCACTTGCAACATGTTTAACCACTTTGGTCTAGTCGGTGTCTGGTCTGGCAGTTAGTTGTTTTCCGCGAAAAATCAAAAGTAGGTCAGTACACTTAAATGAAAACACATATGGACTAATGTCTGAGTATCAAACCATAAAAGACTATTTAAATATGAATCCTGCATGCTCTGTGTGAATGAATGGCGAATACTAATACTGTGAATACTACACACATACTGAAGCACACATGACGTTCGCAGTGTTTTCAGCCTCTGCCGCCTCAATATATGAGTACATGAACACATGAACATAATCTCTAGCACTGCTCTCAGAGTCACTTTATGAGCATTTTACCGTTTCTTTTGAGAAAATCTATCGTCATATCATATACAAACAGAAACTTAAATGTCTTCACGGCAACCCGTCAAAATAAAAGTTTGGTTTAACTTGAAAAAACTGTGACAGAGGATAGCTGACCAGACATGTGTGTGTGTGTGTGTGTGTGTGTGTTACTGTATGTTAGTCACCTTTATTTTATTTTTATTATCAGTGTCTTATTGTTATTTTGTAAGACACATTCCTTGTGTGTTAACATACTTGGCAATAATTCTCAATCAGATGAGAATTAAACCAACTCTTCTGTTCCTCTGCATTTACTTCATTTTTATCATATATATCTTTAATTCAATGTATGTGGCTTTCCTAATAAATTACACATCCTTTTCTTCTTGGTCAGCAGATGTTCAGACAAAGTTTATAGCAAACATACACCTTAAGTTGAACACCACTAGTAAAGAAAAGAGAAAAGAGAAGAATACAGACAGAGAAGTTAGTGAGGTGAGAAGAGAATTACACACATCATTAAGCTGCTTACCCATAGATCATCAACTCCTGATGATGGCAATGTCACTCTTCTGAAAAGAAACGAACAATGAAAGAGAGAGTTTGAGAGACAATGTGACTGAAATAATAAAGAAAAACGTTCAAACCCTTTTATCTATCTGTCTGTCTGTTTGTCTCAAAGAAATTGTATGCAGTGACACTTGGTTGGATGGAAGTTCTTGTGTCTTTAAGACATTAATTGAAAGAGAGGACTGATTAAACAGTACAAGTGAAGGAATTATTTACAAGAGCTAGCCATTGCCAGCTACCTCATGATACCATACGCATCAAAATATTTTTTTTAGCCATTATTACACTGCAATGGAATAGCACAGAATCCACATCGGAATGAAAAGGTGCATTTACACATACTTTTAAAACCGTGTTTACTGACACATACACACATTAGTATAGTAGTTTAAAAAACTCAAGGATAGCTGACCAGACATGTGTGTGTGTGTGTGTGTGTGTGTTACTGTATGTTAGTCACCTTTATTTTATTTTTATTATCAGTGTCTTATTGTTATTTTGTAAGACACATTCCTTGTGTGTTAACATACTTGGCAATAATTCTCAATCAGATGAGAATTAAACCAACTCTTCTGTTCCTCTGCATTTACTTCATTTTTATCATATATATCTTTAATTCAATTTATGTGGCTTTCCTAATAAATTACACATCCTTTTCTTCTTGGTCAGCAGATGTTCAGACAAAGTTTATAGCAAACATACACCTTAAGTTGAACACCACTAGTAAAGAAAAGAGAAAAGAGAAGAATACAGACAGAGAAGTTAGTGAGGTGAGAAGAGAATTACACACATCATTAAGCTGCTTACCCATAGATCATCAACTCCTGATGATGGCAATGTCACTCTTCTGAAAAGAAACGAACAATGAAAGAGAGAGTTTGAGAGACAATGTGACTGAAATAATAAAGAAAAACGTTCAAACCCTTTTATCTATCTGTCTGTCTGTTTGTCTCAAAGAAATTGTATGCAGTGACACTTAGTTGGATGGAAGTTCTTGTGTCTTTAAGACATTAATTGAAAGAGAGGACTGATTAAACAGTACAAGTGAAGGAATTATTTACAAGAGCTAGCCATTGCCAGCTACCTCATGATACCATACGCATCAAAATATTTTTTTTAGCCATTATTACACTGCAATGGAATAGCACAGAATCCACATCGGAATGAAAAGGTGCATTTACACATACTTTTAAAACCGTGTTTACTGACACATACACACATTAGTATAGTAGTTTAAAAAACTCAAAATTCTATTCAGATGGAACAATGTGTGCCGATGTACACAAAATATACACATAACATAACGTATTAATGTATTGTGCATAGCAGTGTACTTGCAATGTAAATCCCAGTGTAAACACTCTCTCACGTCACACTTAATGCCCCTCATCTGTACTGTAAAACATGCTGTGAGTTGGCCGTGTTTGTGTGTGCTGAGAGAGGACAGATGTAGGCTTATGTATTATTATTATTATTATTAGACAGAGCTCGGAGGTCAGATTCACTTTCCCTACCACTACCCTCTGTTTATGTAATGGATTGCACTTCCACCCCCCTATTTCTTTCTTTTTTGATCATTCAAACATCACAGTCTTTTGTGCGTATTCGGCAGGAATGCACGATTATAAATATTTGCTTCAAATTTCAATGATGAAGATGATCAGTGGCGTTTCCCTTTAGTTCCTCCCTAATGCTTCTCTATTGATGATCATTCTGAAATATTGTTGTATTCTGACCAATTATTATTATTATTTAATAAACTTCTAAAAATATTCCAAGCATCATTTAAATCATAGATATTGAATTATATCATGGTAGATTTTTTAACCAGGGCCTCATTTTGTTTTGCTGGGCCTCTCACATCACAGAATAGTGTGTAAAGGGCTTGAGACTGTGTGTTCTTGGCATTGTATATTAATAAGGACTATTAATCCAGGCTTATTATATCTGGATTGAGTACAACAATAATTAAAATGAGCTTTCATTTTGGTTCAGAACTACAGCAACATATTGTGTGCCAGATTTTGTGTGCAACACTCATTTATAGAGCAGATTACAGCTGGATGATTTAATTAGTGACAAAAATGACTGGGCTTGAAAGACAATGTAATAAAAAACATTTGGCAAGTCACTAAGAACATTTCACTAGTTTGCATCCTTGAAAGTGGTAAAAAATAAACAATTATGATAAGGGCAAACACATCTGGCTTGCCAGAGGCATTGTAAATTAGTGAAAGACTGCTGCTTACATGCGCATATGATGTGTTTGATGGGGTTCAAACCATTCAGATATTCACAGGTTTCCTGTCAAATCACTGTTGGTACAACATTAACGAGGCTCATAATGAATATCTTGTATGTTAACTGGATATCCAACTGGATTAACAAGTTGGATGGTGATTTTACCAGGGTCTCTCGTTTAAATGAATTAAAATGCAAATTACATATTTTTGACTCTGAACATCCTTCATAAACGTATCACATGACAGCAAATATACTGGAGAAACTTACAACATCTGCCAAGAAAACTGACTCGAAGAGCAAGAAGTTTGTAGCAGGAAGGAAATAAATGGAAGATTTATATCTACTACTAACTTAGTACAGTTATCAGTTGCCTTAGTAATGTGTCCAAATGATGAACAGCATGCCCTTTTATTCATTGCTGTATTGGTCTGCAAACAGTTTATTTCCACCATATTTTATTTAATAATACCACCTTAACAATAACATCGTATTCTCTACAATAATTTGGTTTTAATTTAACACATTTGTCATGGATAATTAGAATTGTAGCTAAATGTGCCTGTGTGATAGAGAGAAATGGGAGCTGTGTTTTGTGTCAGTGACTGACAGCAGTAATTGCCTTCTCTATGGGCAGGCTTCATAAATCTGCATTATGCAAATTTATTTTGTCGTAGCTTGACAGGTGTCACCTCTTCCTAAAGCTGCATTACAACAACTTACTTGCTGTGTGAGGAGAAGATGTAAAGAGCTTTTAATACATCATCTGAATTCTGCCAGATCATGTGCACCTTAAAATATCGCTCATGGCCAATAACAGTGATCCTCTTGGCTTGGAGACATTAGCTAAAACATCAGGCCATATCAAGATGAATACATTAAGAGAACATGCAAGAGATGCTGACTTCGCTGCCTGACTCTGAGGACGAGTCAAAAGAGGATAAACCTCTAAAGACAAGGCATGATGCATTTAGCTAAAATATTCAATGAGGATGGATGTGGTGCGGTGCATTAAACTGGAGACATCTGTGCCAATTAAGCAATCTAATGTAAAAGTGCAGGACAGAAGCTAACAGAGAATGTGTGATCATCCATCGATTCTGCTATTTGTTTTAGAATAGATTGGATTAGTAATTTGGATGAATCTGATGATTTAGTATGTGTCTGTGTGGATTGTTTTAGCGTGAAGATTGATGGAGAATGCTTCTGTGCACAATGGAAAGCTGTCAATTTCACGTTATCTCAGAGAGGCAAGAGGATATGGTCAAAGAGACGCTTCTTTTCTCAGCTACACAATGAACCACCTGTTGTCCACGAAAACCTTAAAACTGAATATATGACGTCAGCTACTAACTAAAGAACATTCACTCTTTAAAACTGCTCTCAGTGAGATTTCAAATCTGATTAAGGGAAGCAGATACGACATTAAAGCAGCTGTAAGCAATTTCATCATCACTAGTGGCATGGAATTGCAAAAATGAAGATTGTTTTACAACAGTTTTAAACTGGAAGACAAACCTAATTACAAATGATGGAACCCGTTTTTTGTTTTTTGGCTTATATACTGGATGTTGAATTAATGCAGAAAGATTTTAACTTGTCTCATCCAGATGAATAATTGTGTAAGTATTAATTGTCTAGAAATTGTCAGTTATTGTTAATAATGGGCTAATTTTCGTAGTTTTGACTTGAATGCTTGACTGATTAGCCACTGAGTTACTCTTGTACAGGCATGTAATGGATATTTTATGTTGAGCAAAGGCATCATTGGTTCTTGTGTAAATTGCTGTAAAAATAATTATTCTTTGTCATAATGTGAGATATTGCTTTTTTTTTTTGTTAACTATGGCTGTTAGCCAGGCAGTCTCCTTTCCGTTTGGCAGGTTGTCATCTGCCAAAGCACCATAAAAAGGACAGCTTTCTGAGAAACGGAAAGGATTAGAGACATTATTACCTTGGCAATGCTACTGAAAGGTCATCTTTGATGTCCAACAGCAAGAGCAGTGACAAAGTTAAAATCTCATCGTATAGAACTTTTGAATGGGATTATGTCCTCTATGACTTAAAAAAAAAAGAAAAAAAAAAAGACTTTTAAGACAAGTTTTAAGACTGAAAGGAATGTCATAGGAGCATAATATCACAAGTAGGCAGTATTTTCTGGAGACATTGCTCTGATTGCCATCTTTGCATCTTGTTTTATGTTACATAATGGTATTTGTGTTTTGTAACTCAAAGCCCAGCATTATCAAAAAAAAAAGACTACTAATCAGTGTTGTATTGAAAACTATGAGAAATTGTTTATTTTTGTTCAAATAAAATAAAATAAAATAAAATATTAGATGACAACGTAAAAACATTTTTCATTTAAGTTGAAGTACTAAAATTACTAAAGCTAAAATAGATATAAATTAAAGCTATATATATATATATATATATATATATATATATATAAAACATTATAATATATATGTAACTAATAAAAGAGA
>NW_015547662.1:4230538-4235693 GCF_001515605.1 Sinocyclocheilus anshuiensis | reverse complement strand
TAAAATATATATAAAATAAAGCTATATATATATATATATATATATATATATATAACTAATATCAACATGAAAACTAATAATACAAATCTAATTCAAAATATTAATAAATGCTTTAACATTTGAATGCTGAATTCTGGCACATGCTGAATTTGTAATGCATATGTCATGCCACATATAATGCTTACAATTTCATATAAATGTATAACGTGCATATTGCAACTACAAGGTACACAAACTCTGTCCAAATACTAATTAAATGACTAATGTGCCAAATAAAAGGTCAAGACGTGTATAATTACTATGACATATTTAAAACCATATTGCATACCTCCTACATACTAAGTCCTAAATGTCACTGAGGATTTATGACATTATTTTACAAAGGTATCAAACGCCTCTGTCCTTGCTCAGATGTTACCTGAATTTAATTTCATAATCATATTGCTTATGGTACTTTTGGTATGTATGATTAATTATGAAGAGGTTTTTGAATAATACAACTGCTGGACTGCCTCCTTGTAACCACGGTCAATTGAATTGGACATTTTAATCAACAGAATATTAGTTTTGTGGGAGGTAGGAGAAACACAAATGACAAGGACACATAATATTCTACAGAGAGCTACTGGGTTCGAAACAATTTTAAGCTCATTTTGACCAATCACATTGTGTAAAGACAATAACTAGTATTTGATTGGCTAATGTGTGTTAGTTTATG
This sequence comes from Sinocyclocheilus anshuiensis, assembly GCF_001515605.1. NCBI lineage: Eukaryota > Metazoa > Chordata > Actinopteri > Cypriniformes > Cyprinidae > Sinocyclocheilus > Sinocyclocheilus anshuiensis. The sequence goes on along the minus strand of NW_015547662.1, from coordinate 4,234,975 downwards.
CAGATTACAGGGCAGCAAACATTTCAGGAATGCAGTTGGCAAAATATTCTGACTGAACTTTCTGTATTTCTCGACAGTGCCGATGAAAGGTTTGATGCCACCTTCCATACAAACGTCCTGGTTAATGCATCAGGTGCTTGTCAGTACATACCACCAGGTACAATTTTACAATTCTTACCACTGTATCAACCACACAGATATGCTTTTGTCTTAAACTGAAGAGATTAGTTAGAGATACACAATTTATTGGTGCTAATTTGATCACTGGTCAGTATTCGATATTTTTTTATTTATTGGTTAATATTAGTTATTCAGTTGTTAGTGCTAACTTCATGTTTCTACATTTAGATTATCTTTGCTGTCATGTAACACTTACTTAAAGTAAATTTAAAAACCACTGTTATTTTAGTATCATTGATATACTTTTATTATAATTATATTAGAATATTACAATTTTTGTTCGTATTATTTGTTCAATTTGTTTCCATTCAAATTTGTTAAAGCTAGTCATTTTGTTTTTGTCACTTTTATTCTTTTTTTATTAAGTTTTACTTAATGATAATGGGCATATTTAAAACACCTAATAATTTAATTACAGTGTTATATAATCTTTAGCATACCTAAATAAATATCCATTTTCGTTCTAATAGTTTGATGTAAATTCACATGTAGCATTTAAAATGCACATATTTTTTCTTTATTTAGACAAAATAGTGTCGAGTTTTTAATATCTATCATTTATCGGTTATCTGCCAACTTGAAAATAAATGATCATATTAGCTATTTTTCTGGAATTGGTCACACTTTAAGGTCCAATTATCATTATTAACTAACTATTAACCATGACTTTTGCCTCAATAAACTCCTAATTTGCTGCTTGTTAATAGTTAGTAAGGTAGTTGTTAAGTTTAGGTATTTAAAATATGCTCATGCAGAATAAGACATTAATATGTGCTTTATAAGTACTAATAAACAGCCAATACACTAGTCATATGCATGCTATATAATGAGAATTGGTCCTTAAATGAAAGTGTTACCCAGAATTTTAACCCGTACTTTGCTGAATCACTCAATAAAAGAGAACTTGCTTCATTATTTTATGTTTCTACACTTGTTCTATATGTTTGTCTGCAGTTAGTTTTGCAGATTTAACAAGTGTGATATATGGTATAGTTAATAGTTAAGATCATTTTCATTCATACAATTATAATTCACCATGATTTTCTCTATTGCTGTTATTGATACGTGTGTGTGTTTGTGTATAATCACGCAGGTATTCTGAAGAGTACATGTTACATAGATGTGCGCTGGTTCCCGTTCGATATACAGAAATGTGACCTCAAGTTTGGCTCTTGGACTCATAACGGCTGGCTGCTGGACCTGCAGATGCAGGCAGTGGACATCTCCACATACATCCCCAATGGAGAATGGGATTTAGTGGGTAAGAGTGCCTGGCATTACCACTGAGATGATAACAGAGAGCTTTCTCCAGGTGGAGCTCAGTGATCTTGTAATGTTGCGGGAACTGGAGAAAACAAGCAGAGGCGAGGATCTATGTGCTGGTAGTTTAATAAAGTGACAAAAAAAACAAGAAACACTGAAAACAGAGAACAAAATACAGGCAGAATGGCAACTGTATCTTTCAACAACTGGCAAAGCACAAGAGAAACACAAGGGCTATATATACACAGGAGAACAAAAGGACCAATGAGTAACCATGGCAGCAAACAAGGAAGGGGGTGTGGTCAATTGATTACTATTACAACTAACAGAGGTAACCAAAGAGACAAACCAGGCAGCGCAGCACAGCACTGGCAAAGCACACACTGAGAACATGTAACAGATCTCTGGCGAACGTTTGAGTTAGATTTGAATTTTATATTTTTTGTTTTCATTTTAATTTTAGTTTTCGTAATTTTGTTGTACTGTATGTTTTTGTCATTTAAAAAAAAAAAAATGTAGATATCCTTTTTATTCTGTTTTTGTTTTACTTTATTTAGTTTTAGTTATTTCAACTTAAACTAAATGAAAATGAGAAATGTTGTCTTGGCATCTAGCTGAAATAAAATAGTCTTTATATATTTTACTTTATTTCAGTTAATGTTTATTTTATTTCAAGTAATGAAAATGTTTTCTGGTTTTAGTTTCCGGTGGAGTTTACGAGAGTGAGCATTTTGTGAGGAACCAAATCCATTTTTATGAAAGCATTGAGTACAAACACCCGTGACTCGCACAGTCTTTAGTTAATGCTATAGATCTGTTTGCTTTTCACACATTTGGGGGTTTTGAGTGTGAGTAATGTATTATTGTGTGCTGGTCATGTGTTTTCTCTTTGCCTGGAGGGAAACTATTGATAATTTCTCCCCCGCATCTACTTCATGGAAAAGTGTGAAAGCGTTGTTGGCTCATCTGAATGCTGAGGTGATAATTTCGTCCTCCCTGCTGGACTGTAGGGAACACAAATTTAACACACGTTACAGAAGGTCTATGAAAGACACTCTTCCTTTTTATGTCCATTCTCAGGTGGAGAATAAAAAGAAAGTGTCTTGACTCTCATATTCTCACGAGAGCATTTCTTCTGTTGTTTTCATGGATTAAGACATGAAATGCGCATACAGAATTTTAACATCCTGTCAATCACAGCAAAGTATGATTTGCAACTTTTCTATGCAATTTTATTTCTTTGTAACATGTGGAAGCCTGCTTCCGCCACTGACTTTTTTTCTCAGAATTACAAGTTATAAACTCACAATTGCAAGTTATAAAGTCAAATAGCAAGACAAAAACTTAAATAAATGTGCACTTCTGACTTTTTTTTCTCGCAGTTGCCAGTTTCTATCTGACTTCGTTTTTCAGATCTGTGAGATATTAGCTCACAATGCAAGTTATAAAATCCAATTCTGAGGGAAAAAAGAGTTTATGACTCGCAATTCTGATTTATTTCTCAGAATTGTGTTTATATCATGCGATTCTGACTTTATCACGCAATTGCACGCAACTTATATCATGCAATTCTGAGAAAAAAACGTAGAATTGTGAGATAAAAAGTAGCAATTAACATTTTTATTCTATATTTAGTGGTGGAAACTTCCATAGTTACAGGATTAATTAAATAACATTGTTAATGTGTTAAATTCTTGTAATCGTGCAACACCGTAGGATGTTTTGCACTAATATTAGAAATATTAATATTAGAGATGAATGTTTCTGTGGCACAGTTTTTCTAATCTCATAATCTGATCACATTTGGCTTTTTAATCTCTCTGTTTGTGTCTCAGTCTCTCATTTTTCATTTTCAATGCCAGTGTGACCCAGGGTTTGTTCGACAGATGGGGTCCTGATGGTAGTTGGCAGTGCTTTGGCACTGATTCTGGTCGGCACCAATGGCCAGTTGCGTGCCAAGGTTGTGCAGTGACATGAGCAGTCTGTGAACGGGCATCTTTAACACCGCAGGGAGTCACACGCTGCACACACACAGCCGAAACCAACTGCTCAGCCTGTTGCAGAGAAGTGTAAACATATATGATGTGTAACAAGAATCTTTACATATGTGCTATTAGATTGTTTTTCCTGTATTTCATCTCACAACTTTGCATAACTATGATTGCAAATCCCTCCCCCATCAAATGCACACAAACCACATCACTCAGGTATGTCTTCTGTAATCAGTTAAATGACTCAAACCAGCAATTTGCTTTGATGTGATTGTCTCTGAGTGCCAGCGTGAAATCCTGATGAAAGCTCTTCCTCCGCCTGCCTAGATTGATTAATTACAATTTTGATTTCATTTTTAATCAATTGGAGAGGAGGGCTGTCTGACCCTGACAGATCAAGACTGTCTCATTTGCAACATGTCATGTCGTTGTTTCCCTTTACTCTTGCAACTGGTAGAAATAATGTTTATTTCATGCATTTTGGAGTTTGGGTTGTGTTATATTATAGATAACATCACTGGGATTCATATCATTAAAACTTGGGTTGGGCTTGTTTGACTATGAAGCACAGAATTATTGAATTGCATGCGTACATTAGAGAGCACTGTAGGATTAAGCGAATTGCATTGCAAAAATTTGGAAAATGGAAAGTAAATATTAGTCTTGTGCACGCACAGATCAAGGACAAGACACAGGGAACAAATAAAGCGCTTGCTTTATATTCAACAAAGTTTTGGAGGTTATGCACTTTAAAGGTCATGAAGATCCTGTCTGTGATTTGGTCCTGTCACAAATACGCCCGTCTTGGCTGACAGCCTTTGTTTTCAGAAAGGTCTTCATCTCAGTTCTGTTGTGGAAGGGTCACTTTGAAGTCCTGCCTTAGCTTTTACCTTAAACCACTCTGCTGGCTCTTTTAACAAAGAGAGCATATAAAAATATACAAAAGGATCTGAAACTTAACAAAAGTAAGTTTTCTCTCACACACACACACACATACACACAT
>NW_015547662.1:4227377-4230453 GCF_001515605.1 Sinocyclocheilus anshuiensis | reverse complement strand
ACACACACACACACACACACACACACACACACACACACATTGATCATTGACCTCTGTATTTTAAACTAAATATTATATTAGCTGTTTAGATTTGTATTCATGTTATATCAGTTTTTTTAACCCTGTAACCAAAATATGAGACATTTAAATACTGTTTAAAACCATGATTTTGAAACGATGAAATGCATTTTATATAAAATAATCTAAATTCAATAGACAAAATGTATTTACATTTATTTAAAATGTAAAAAAAAAAAAAAGTGAGCTAATAAGTTGCAAAATTCAGGAAAAATGTAAGGAAAGAGGGAAAATTGAGGAAAAAGCCAGATAATTATGGCTTAGTGTCTCACAATGACAAATTTTCTCATAATAACTTAACATCTCTTGATAAACTTTCTCATACTAATGAATTATTTTCTCATTACTATAAGGCGTTTAGTCATTATTACAAGAAAGTTTCTAATTTTTACGAGATGTTTTCACAAAATAATTACTTATTTTCTCATTATATTTAGTCAACATTACAAGAAAGCTTCTCATAATTATGAGGTGTTTAGTCATTACTAGAACGTTTCTCATTATAAGATGTTAAATCATTATACTGAGATAGTTTCTCATTATTATGAGATGTTATGTCATTATTAAGAAAAAAATCTCATTGTTACAGCTTACAGAATCATATCAAATGAGGCAGAACCTGGCTTTCCTGGCTAAGTCTGAGACCACAGATATAGTATGTATATACATAGTATGCATTACAGTATATAAGACAATATCTAATAGTTCTAACAACAAAAAACATGGGATTTATGCCTGTAGTGCTTCATAAAAAGTATACTGTATTTGTGGAAAACACCTGCTGCTGTATGAAATAAATCTGAATGTGTTCCTTTGTGTTTTGTCAGGGGTCCCTGGGAAGCGTAATGAGTTGTATTATGAGTGCTGTAAGGAGCCGTACCCTGATGTGACTTTTACAGTAACGATGCGCAGGCGAACCTTGTATTATGGTCTGAACCTGCTCATTCCCTGTGTGCTCATCTCTGGCCTGGCTCTGCTCGTCTTCCTGCTTCCAGCAGATTCTGGAGAGAAGATATCACTGGGTAAGAACCATAAAGCTTTCTCTTTTTTATCACAATGTTTATGTAAAGTTTATGCACAATTATGCATGAGGGAATGACATTAGTTTTCCACTTTCCCGTCTGTCAGGTATCACTGTCCTCTTGTCATTAACGGTCTTCATGCTGCTAGTGGCTGAGATCATGCCGGCCACCTCTGACTCAGTTCCTCTCATAGGTAAGTCCAAATTGCTGGATTTTCATATTATATACTCAATCACATGAAGAACATTTTGGCCGTTGATGATGTCTTAGTACAGCTTGCACTAAATGCTTGTGTCTTCTTTGGCTCGGTAGCTCAGTACTTTGCCAGCACCATGATGATTGTGGGTTTGTCGGTTGTTGTCACCGTCCTCATTCTGCAGTTTCATCATCATGATCCACAAGGTGGAAAGATGCCAAGATGGGTGAGTGAAAACTCTAAGCATTGTTTAATATTAAGATGAAAAAAAGATCATGCAGGACTATGCAGAACAGGGTTATTATTGTTAACTAAAACGAAAACCATAAAAACATTTTCATTGCTTGAAATAAAATAAACATTAACTGAAATAAAACATTAAAAAATACTTCTGCTAGTTGCCAAGGCAACATTTCTCATTTTTGTACTAAAATAACAAATTAAACAGACGCAACAGATTCACACAGAAACATGTGCCTCATTGCCACAAATGAAAACAACATGTGTTCTAAAAAGACCTCAACATATCAAACATGTTTGATATCCTCTGACTGGATGCAATCACAGGCTAAAGACACTGCACGATTTTCTGTCAAATTGGTCAACTCCAACTGCACAAAACTGACTTTGACTTTCGGCAACTAGCGTCAGCTTCTCCAAACTGCAAATTGGGGAGAAAATGTGTAGCTTCCAAAAGGGCGTTTTCGCAATGATGCCGGATAAGAACAATTTGGGGTTCCCCAAAGAACGTTTCAGTGAAAATTTCATAAAGTGCCAGTGCCCCTATTATTATGCAATTTCCAATATTGCCTTTGATGCAGTGTGTAATTTAGTTGTATGTGAATGTAAACGATCTGCAAAGCTGTAAAGCCGAAAGTGCACGATAAATAAAGTTATTGTCTCCCAAAAGAAAGAATCGACTCTGAACAGCCTAAACTAGTCGTCAGTAATTTGAGTCTCACTTCTGTTTATATTTCTGACATGCGCTGTACTGTACTGTACAGAGACTGAATCTTAGAACTGCTTCGAACGAATCGTTTGAGAATCGCTGGAAAATGAGGTGATATTAAATGCATATTTTAAGAAAACGAAAGCGTTTTTTGACCTTGCATGCATGTGATCCTATTGTAGGACACTCCTAAAACAATATTAGGAACATTAAAAATGACATAATAGGGGCACTTTAAAAAAATCTTAGTGTGAAGAACCTTTTTTCCACTATAAAGAACCTTTTGTGCAATGGAAAGTTTCCATGGATGTTAAAGAATCGACATGCAACCAAAGGTGCCAATAAAGGGCCTTCATTTTTAAGAACGTAAGTTCATGAAATCACTTCAAATCATTGCACACTGTTACTGCAATACTTTTTTAAGCTATCAGGAATTGTGTAATCTTTAACTTAAAATACTGCTTTCCATTCAAACAACCAGTGCTGCATCCACAAAAACCCAACTACAATAAAAATCCACTAAAATAAACTGAGAAAACCTCCTGAACCCTGAATTTGCGAAATGTAGGTGAGTTGTAGAATGACATGGCATCATGGAGAGGTAATGAGGTCTATTTGTATTAAAGTTTAATGTCTCCTCTGCTACTCTTATGAGAAGAAAAGAGCTCTTAGCTACAGCTGGCTGGTGTTTCTTATTTGGTTCATGTCCAGTGGGACGCATCTGCCGCTTGAAGCAGGTCTGAATATTTAAACACAAGAAACCTTTAGTGGACACTTTCTCCCATAATCTAATGAAATACACCGACTTCATACAGCATATCATCATTATAA
>NW_015547662.1:4144205-4227287 GCF_001515605.1 Sinocyclocheilus anshuiensis | reverse complement strand
AGGAATGCCTCATGCACCCATCTGAGGGCTTCATCTTTTAGCAGATTCTTCCTGCTCTTCTTAGGTACGTGTGATCCTGCTCAACTGGTGCGCCTGGTTCTTGCGCATGAAGAAGCCGGGTGAGGAACGCAAAGCCAGCTACAAATATGACCACTCTCCAGCGCACCACGCCAGCGCCAGCAGCATTCAGATGGGAGTAATGCCCAGTCAGCCGCCTTCTGCCAACTCCACCACCAACGGTCACATGAACCTGTACTTTGGCTTCCACTCCATTGACAGCGCATGCTGCCCTCCCAGCAGCGACTCCGGTGTGTCTTGCAGCGGTGGGCGAGTCGGCGGGTCACCAAACGAAGAACAGCAGGAGGCAGTTAGGATGTTTGCAGGTGAACAGGAGATCCATCGCATCCTAGTGGAAGTGATGTACATCGCTCAGCGGTTCCGTGACCAGGATGAGGCCGAGGCCATCTGCAGCGAGTGGAAATTTGCGGCAGCAGTCGTGGATCGGCTCTGCCTGGTGGCGTTTTCACTTTTCTCCGTCATCTGCACCTTTACCATTCTCATGTCCGCGCCAAACTTCATTGAGGCAGTCTCGAAAGACTTCACATAATTGCAAAAGCATCACACTTTCGTTTTCTTTTGTTTTTAAAGAAACACCATGTGATTGAGAAGTGTCTACCACCAAAGTCGATTCCTTCGTCTTCTCATCGTTCTGAGATCAACATGAACTGTTACAATAATTATGATAAAAAAGAAAAAGAAAAAAAAACTTGACAAAGTTGTGTATTTTTGAAATGTGACTTTTCGAACAAACATACAGACATACATACATGGACAAGCTGTTTGGGTGATATTTTGTCTTTATATAATGTATGTGGATTGAGCACTTGAGGGCTGGTTTATGTAAAGATGTGTTCTCAGTGTGCAAACACTGTTAGTCACAACAGCTAAAAATGTGTCTGTGAAGCTGAAATTCAAATATAATCAGTCCCATAATCCCTTTGGAAGTCACACAGTTTCTTTTCATTTCTTGGCTTTAGTAGTATTTTTAGCATTTAATATTATTTTAGAATTAAAAATCATCACCGAAATGACATTTCCTTACCAAAGCAACAATAACATACGTTGATGGTAGAATTAATATGCTCTGTAACGGTCACTTTCATAATTTTGACATCTTTTTATAAATATTACAGTTATTAGTATATTCAAATCTCTCACTTTGTCCGGTTTGTCCACATAATCAGAGTGTCGTTATTTTGTGACTTCATTCTGACCCTGTGCTCTGTTGTATTATGTAAAATCACTATGTAAACACTGTGGATATACGTCATTTTGTTAGAAAATATAGATTGAAAAAAATAAAACAATTTAAAAAGTTCTAGGTGAGTCTGTGTATTTTGGAAAATAATTTTCTAGCATTTACTTATCACTTTCTGTAGACTGTGCATGAGGCATGTATTGTGGACCCAGTTTTGTTTCTTTCACAACTGTTACAACTACAGCTTACTAGAGCTGCAAACACCAAGGCAACACTGGTGGCTCTGTGCTTAGCACATAAACAATGCAACATTACAGTTCATTTTGATTTATAATCCATTTTTTATGTTTTTTTTAAGGCTTTAATGTTACTTATGCTCAAAAACACTAAAAGCTCTGTTGAGAAAGGAGAGAAGTAAAGCATACAGAACTAAAGCATACAGCTTTGCTTATTCATTGAGTTAGCAGAGTAATGCAGATGCTTTTGAGATCCAGTAGTCACTGGGTCGGTTGGATGGCAACATCAGTTACCACAAAATTTGTGGAGTGTCCTAATAGACAGAACAAAAATATACAATTAAGAATAAATGAAGTAAAAATATAACGATAAAGACAATAATACAGTTTCAAAGCTCTGATACTAGTGGTTTAAAAACAGACAGGAGGTAAATATATGGAAGCATGTTACCGCTTCAAAATAAAGACATGAAGTCAATTGTGAGGTAATTTTAATATTAAGTTTAAAATATGAAATAAAGTCACAGTTGTGAGATTTAAAGCTACAATTACCCTTTTGTTTATTTATTTTAACAGCGTAACTATTTAAACTTTACACAAAACTAAGTTTTGAACTTCAAGAAGAACTAAGATGAAGTCATAAAGTAACCTGTAGTAGACAGAGTTCCAGCACGAGCGGAGGTCTTGTACAGTAGAAGCTGGGCTCAGGAACGTAGTTTTGCTGAGGTTCGAAATGCACCACAGGCAGCATGGAGTTCATCACTCTCGACAGCACGTCTTCAGTAACCATGTTTGTGTCATCCCAGCGACAAGCATCCATGAACATCCCATGAACCAACACACCATCCTCCATGGTGGGAAGCTATAAATCAGACCACAAAGTATTGATTTCATACATGATGTCAGTCACTTTCACTTTCTTTTGAACTTTCTATTCATCAAAGGACCCTGAAGAAAATGTCTCACCAACTGTTTCTTGAGCAGTAAATCAGTGTATTAGAATGATTTCTGAAGGATCTTGTGACCCTAATGACTGGAGTAATGATGCTAAAAAAAATTAAGCTTTGATCACAGGAATTGCTGTATTTTTGATCAAATAAATGCAGCCTGGGGGAGCATAATATGGTCATGAAAAACTAAATTATGACTGTTATTCATGCTAAAAAAAAATGGACCTCAGAGAAGAATGAAACTTATGATGTTCATTTACCTAACGTTTCTGCTGTAGTCATATCAGAAAATATATGTTGAAATATCCCTGCATGTTTCCAGGCTGACCTCCTCGTCCATGTCAAGTTTTTTTCCAGGCTCAAGGGTTTTCAGAGCTTCAGTGACAAGGGTCTGGTCTCTGTACACTGGTACCATGTTGAAACGAAAATTCAGCTCATCACGAACCAACTCTTTATTGAACAAACAGATTTCACTTTTTTTCCAGGGCATAGTTTTGTTAGGATTTTTTATTTTATTTGCCAGAGCAAATATTATTAACTCAAACTTGTTACTTACCTGTGAGGAATCCTTGAGGAAAAAATAATCCAGAAATCCAAAAAGACTTGGGCTGACTGCTTGTGATCCAACTCTGCTCAAACACACTCACACACACACACACTCACACACAACCAATAAGTACTTCACAATTTTCTCAATTCAAAATGAAAAGAAGAATAAAGGTCAATCAAAGTACAACAAGCATCAAAACAACAACTTTTCACCACCTGAGGGAGAAAGAAGTCAGCTCAAAGGTAAAGCCAACCGTCTCGGATCATTTCTAATTCAGATCATATGAAAGATTTAGTGACTAGAGGGTTGAAGGTTACAGTTGATGGACACAACTACCTACATGACCTTGACAAAGACCCTCTAATTATACTGCTGGGGAGAACATCAGGATATTTCCAAGCAGATAAATAAGCACTTATATTAGTGTACTACAGTCTTTGTAGAGAAAAAGTTCACCTCATTTTTCGGTTGTTCGCTTGCATGTTCTTCTTCACCTCCTCATATTATGCAGGAAGACTTTTCTTTTTCATTTATGATGGTGGGCTTATATTATGCAGTGCACCTCACTCAGTTCAAGCTGATGTAGAGGAAACCTCTCACTTCACTGCTGAAATTTAAACTAGTCCAGTTACATATGCCGAGCCTGTTTGGTGATTTCAAAAACAGCACACTCTGCGATTCATCCATATTAACATGAGCTTATCGTGCATGTCTGTGTGTTATATAACAGAGCACTCAGACCAGCCACACGGACAGCACATCCAGGCAAAGATAGCAGTTTGGGTGTGCCCATCAACGTGCAAGAGAACTATGACCATATGTGTGTGTGCCAGACAGTGAAGCGAGTATACAGTAAAGAAATTGTAGTTGTTTATGTAGCTTTTTTGACTGAGTGTCAGAGTGTGTTGTTTGGAATGTCTGTGGTAGCCCCTCTGGCTCCATTCATGAGCTATTATACCAACAGCACACAGCTCATATATCACTGGCCTTTACTGGAATCCCCAACCCAGAGGAAATTGTCCATGTACAATGAGGGTGAACCTTCTGAATTCAGAGGGGAAAAAGTGTGTGTGTGTGTGTGTATGTGTGTGTGTGTGAGAGTGAGTGTTAAACCAGAGACTATTTTAATGCCTTAGCCAGGAATAATATAGTCAAGATTTAGATGCATCAAAATATATGACATTTTAAATAAGCAAGCTTTTAAAATGTAAAGTTTTTAAAATATGTGTCAGTGTTTTCTACAGGATTTTGTGAGACTGTAGTTGGTGGACCTTCTTGCTTGTTCCAGGGACATGCACCCTTGTAAGACAATTTTGTACATTTTAAAGTTAAATGCATCAATCTGGTGTCTGTCAGACATTTTCCAGTGCCCAAAATGAACAAAGTAAAAAAAAATAATAAAAAAAAGTTAGTACACTGACTTGTACCTGGACTTAAAAGTGTACTCAATGTCTCAGAACACTCACACTGTAAGAAGCCAAATAATTTGAATATATAATAATAATAACAATAATAACAATAACAACAACGTTATTATCATTATTAAACTAATTAAACTCACTTTGAGTATGCACCATTTACTGCATTAACCTTTTACATTAACTTTTCTGATATGATAATTGTACTAAGCCATATGCAATTTTGATTTTTAGTCTGACAGATGTGTTGCCAAAGCAACTTGCAAAACACAGCAGTATGTTTCGTAAGCATCGCTGATCCCAGGCATCAGTCACCCTGCACCACACACACACTTAAACACATTCTGTTTCATTCCATGACTGACCGATACCTTGCCAAGAATTAATGAGACAGTTTGACATTGTGTGAAGCTTCCTTAAAAAGTCTTTCCCAAAGCCACTCATAACAACATTACTGGAACATTTTTATAGTACCCACACGCCACCAGCTGCACCAAATTTAATAATAATAATTTTCACCAGCTGATTATCTGTAAAATGATGCCTACTTAGATGCATTCCTAACAATGAATAAACATTTTGTACATTTTAGTGAAATAGTCACTAAAAAGGTTTTTCTGAGAAATTTCAAAAATATCACATTAATATTCAGACTTGATTTCTTTATGAATAAAGTACTTTATTCATATGTTATAATGCATTTATTTCATAGGCAAAATCATAGAGAAACACATACAGTACAGTACAGGTACACACTAAACACTAGCCACCGTCACCACTGACTGAGAGAAACCTGTGAAATTGTAGATCAATGGCTGATGCTATAAATACTACAAATACCAAATTTCCTCTCCTATACACACATAAATTGTGTATTTTTGGCCAATTTTTCAAACTAGAATAATGTATAATTTTTTTTTTAATTATTCCTGTATCAAATAATGATGTTCTTTTGAATTTTCTATTCATCAGAGAATACTAGAAAAAAAGAAACATCCTCTCATGGTTTACACAAAACTGTTGCACAACCATTTTTAACATTGATCTTAGAATCAGGATATCAGAATGATTTCTGAAGGATCATGTGACACTGCAGACTGGAATAATAATATTACCACTAAATAAGTAGTTTGCAGCTATAGTTTCTTACATAAAATCATAGACAAATAAGACATAAAGAAAAACAAATTTAAAATTAACCTGAAACAGATTTACAATACAGTATAAGCTACACACAAGCAAAGCTTCCATCCAATTGTTTTTATTTAAATTTTATTTTATTTGTTCCACACCAGTCCTGCTTTTATTTTATTGCAAGAAAAACATAAGGCTTCCCATAAGGCCAATTTATAATCTCTATAGGCTTCAAATTGAATAGAACCCCATCTCTGACTACACACTGATTTTTCAACCCTTGAGCCCTGACCTGAATGATGGCGTGGAAGAAACACGATCTTCCTCCATTTCCTGCCAAGGATGTGTTCGTCAAAGAACGTACTGCTGATCTCAGTAAAGGCGCTTCTCACATTGGCACGGAGACCCTTTGGGGCTCGTTAGTAACCTACCATCACAATAACAAAGGCTCATTAGTTCCCTGGCAACACAGGCATATTAACAACAAAACAAAAATTAAAGCCAAAGACAAAATAGAACTGCTAAAATTCATGAACTAAGTTACACATTTAAACAGTCTAGCTGCTTAAAGACATCCATGACAGAGCACTTGCATTATAATCAAACATTGTTTAAGGCTTTATAAACTACTATTGGTTCCAATTATTTGGTAAAGCTGGGGTTTAATTGATAGGGACGTGAGCACAGGGGTGTTAATGTATTAGGTAGAGAGAGAATAAAATATGAAAGCTTGTGAAGTGTTATCTTCTTCTTGCAGGAGTGTGTGACTGCGTTAGTGTGACTAAAATTTTAATTTGATATACATGCAGACATATCGCAGTGCTAGAAGGATGAATGACGTGTAACGGTAAAAATATGTGCATGTCATCAACATATGGATGCCATCGACGCAGGAAGCTTCGCTCTACATTGATGTATGTTTTCCTCTCCGAAAGATAAAAAATGAGATAGAGGCATGTGAATGCTTTCCTGAAAAATCAGTGCTTGTTTGTGAGCGCTCATAGAACTTTATGACTATCAGTTCCTATAGCTTTTACGTGTGTATGTACTTAAGCAAGTGCATATTCTTGTGTTACCTTGACAGAGTTTTGCAATACAGTGACAGGAAACACATTGGTAGGCATGGAGCTAAGGAACAGTCTGAAGTCCTCATGGATAACAGTGTCTGCAAAGGCCATACAAGAAGATGACAACAGAAAACAGGACAACAAAATAGCTTTACAGTGGATTCACATGTGCAACACACAATCTGTAATATAAGGTAGAAGCAGGTGCAAAACAGGTGAGTCTGTCTAAAAACAGAACAATAATATTTTCACTGAACCATATAAACACGCACACAGACACAAATATAAACATACAAAAACAGTTTTCAAGAATCTAGTCATTCATTTTACATGTTTATTTGGCAAATCATGCTAATCTAACAGTGTCGGCTCCAGTGACAAGGTTCTGGAGAAATTATAATGACCATATATCAAGTCTGTAAATATAATATCCATAAAGATTTGATGGATTCTTTAAGCAGGGGTTTCAACCTTTTTCAGCCCTGCTTATTTTTAACATTTAGGCTACTTAATACATTTTAATCCAGGAGAGACAGTCAGTAAGACATATATTTTAAAGAAATTAAAATTTGTATTTAGCAAGGATTCATTAAATTGATCAAAAGTGGTTTTTAAGCATGTTCACTATTTTGAATAAATGCTGTTCTTTTTCTTGAATTTTTGAAACAAAAAAATTTATTTAAATAAATTAAATATTTTCAAGAAGAAGAAGAAACAGAAGAAGAAAAGGTTTCTTGAGCACCAAATCAGTATATTGGAATGCTTTTTGAAGGATCTTGATATTAAACAATGAATGACTCGCTTGGGGTTGTAGGTGTCCCTGCTGAAGACCACACACACACACACACACACACACACACACACACACATATAAACCAACCAGGTTCAGTGAAGGTTTTGATGAGCTCCTCCATTGCCAGCATCCAGGACACAGCAAGATGACAGTTTTGCAGGAAGATTGATTTCACCCTGCAATACAAGAAAACCACAATAACTTATTTGTCATGTTTATATTGTAGGTATTGCATTTGCCAAAGTTTGTCAGGTCAATTATTGTTACTACAATTATTTCAAATACACCCAAGCCTAAACGACACATCAACACAAACAAACAAACAATAAATAAATAAATAAATAAAAATGATTTACATGCCAGTCTAAGGGTCTCTTTCTATTTAAAGATTAGTTCTTGGCTATCCAAAACTAGTACAAGTCCTTGACAGTAGGTGAACATTTTGAAAATGTGTTTCTTGTGGCTTTGTTGGAATATGACTAATGAATCACCTGTTCTCATAGTTGGCATACAGAAGCGACCGATAGTAGCATCCAGGCTCAGGTTTACAATTTATTGCAAGACTGAAAGTAATGGGAGTACAGGAAATTGGCAGCAGTGGGAGCTAGAAACAGTGTCTTGAATTTAATTCTATCATATTCTGGCAGCCAGAAAACGATCTGAGCAGAGACGTGACATGAAAAGATTACAGAGGGTTAAAAACCATTTGAGCAAAAGGATTTTGGAGCCAGTTTAGCAATATGGCAGATGTATAGCAGATGCTGGTTGGCAAACAAGAATAGAATTCCAGACAACCTGGCCGAGAAAATGATTAAAGTAGTGGTCGAGTAAGGCTGCTGCTATCATAATGTGATCCTTAAAGAAGAGCGTGTCACCCAGGATGACACCAAGTGGTGATACACACCAGGAGGCAATGACTATGTGACCTCTGAATGAGACAGAGAGAGATTTGGTGAGGGATGTCATGGCTGAGAGGAAGAAGAACTTGTCACAAATATAGCTGAGGTGATCACATTTGATATGTCGGCAAGGCACACGCACAGGAGGAGGAAATGATGTGTACTGCTGAATGTCATGAGCACAGCAGTGCTAAAAGAAGCATGGGATTTGAAGAAGAAGTGAAGTGTAGCTGAAGAAGAATAGAGGTCCAAGCACTGATCCCTGTGGTACCCCGGTTTTGAGCACAATGTGAAGAGCATAAGCATTTCTTGCAGGAAAACAAGAACAGCAAAGAAACCCTCTACATAAATATCACATACTGAAGTTTTTTATTTAGGAGATCAGTTTGTAAGCTATCTGAAACATGTATCACACATTCAATATGAATGGATATACTCAGCAGAAGTAAACGTACCATACTCTGAGTATTCATTCATGTAAGTATGTATTTACATGTGTCACTTAACTGGGAGTGAGTAAACAGGGTGTATAAATGTCACAGTGCATGTACAAGTATCTATCCTGGTATCCTCTCTCGTTGGCAAACCGCTGGAACGCTCCCATTGGATCTGAGCCCGTGCTTGGAATGAAGACCAGGGGAATGGAAGGAGACATATCTGCGTACAGGGTTGCAAGATCCACTGGGGGATTCTCCACAAACTGTTGTCCCAAACCGATGATAGCAAACTCAGTCACTGCAAACACAACCTGAAAACACAGAGAGTGAGATAATAAATTTCAATGATACCATATTTATGCATACAGCTGATAACAATACATAACTCAAGCAGACTTACAAGAAACTTGACACACACAGGAACCGTAACACACACACACACACACATTGGTATAGGTGGTTTATGGGGACTCTCAATAGGCGTAATGGTTTTTATACTGTACAAACTGTATTTTCCATCACCCTACACCTAAACCTACCCCTCACAGAAAACTTTCTGCATTTTTAGATTTTCAAAAAAAAAAAAAAAAACAGCATTTAGTTTGTTTTTTAAGCCTTTTGAATTATGGGGACACAGGAATCTGATAACTCCGTCTGAGATTTTTCTTTCAAATTAGCTTTTTTATCAGGCTCCTTATAATACCATTGGACATTTTTGAAAATAAGGCATTCAAAAACTGACTAATAAGAAAAATTATGGGAAAGAATAATAAAAAAAAGGGAAAGAAATACTATGGAAGTCAGTGGGGACCATCATTTGTTTGATTACCAGCATTCTTCAAAATATCTTCTTTTATGTTCAACATAAGAAAGAAACTTATACAGGTTTGGAACAACATGAGGGTGAGTAAATGATGACACAATTTAAATTTTTGGGTGAACTATCCCTTTAATATATCCCTAATATATATTCCTTAACATATCCCTATGCCCAAGCCATGCCCCATGATGAGCAATGGCAACAGAGATACTTGAATTCGAGACAGAACAGAACAAAACTAGACTCTGGTTACTGGAAAACATGCAAAAACATATTGCTTCAATGCACACTAAAACAATATACAGTAACAGCATGGGGCGTTTGAGAGATGCCTTTTTAATGGGGGCAGATAGCGCAGGCCCCTGAGGAAAGGCAAAAATTAGAAAACAGCTCTACAATCTAACAATTAACACAATTAAATCGCATTCATGACTTGTAGAAGGATAATTGCCTTCTACAGAATTAGAATAAGAACTCACATACATAAGCACTCACACACACACACACACACACAGTCTAGTGCACTATCCTTGTAGGGACTCCCCATAGGCGTAATGGTTTTTATTCTGTACAAACTGTATTTTCTATCACCCTACACCAACTCTACACCTAAACCTACCCCTCACAGAAAACTTTCTGCATTTTTATAATCTCAAAAAAACTCATTCTGTATTATTTATAAGCTTTTGTACCCATGGGGACCTCAATTTAGGTCCCCACGGTGACACAAGTTCCCATGAGTTGGTGTGTATTCAGGTTTAAGTTCCCACCAGTGTAGAAAAACATGTACACACACACACACACACACACACACACAGGTGTTCTTTCTTTCTTTGTCATCACATATGCTCTTTCGACTTCCCTGACCTTCTCCATGCCTCCAGCCCCTCGCAGGAAGTACTGCCACTCATGCTGGGAGATCTCTACTCTCTGCATCACGATCTTCAAACACAGCATGAAGCTGTAGATGGCCTTGTGCTGCTCAAAAAGGCCACGGTGCACGTTGGTGTAGGCGCTCAATAGAGTCTGATCCAACAGGATCTGTAATCTCATGCTCAGATATTTGTGTTTCTCTGCTGACTCAATAGTGTTGTTGAACGAACAACTGCAAAGAAATTTTAGGGAACTTTCAAGGGAATGTATAAACTGACAAAATGTACACATTAAAAGCACTGAAAATCGCTTTGGATAATCAGTTTGGGGTCAGTGGGGTTAATTAAATAATTAAAAAATCTTACAAACCCCAAACTTTTAAATAGTGTTGTATATATAAAAATATTTTTATTATATTTTATTTTTTATTATATGTGACCCTGGACCACGAAACCAGTCTTAAGTCGCTGGGGTATATTTGTAGCAATAGCCAAAAATACATTGTATGGGTCAAAATTATAGATTTTTCTTTTATGCCAAAAATCATTAGGATATTAAGTAAAGATCATGTTCCATGAAGATATTTTGTAAATTTAAGCTTATTTATTCAGGTTTCAGATGATGTATAAATCTCAATTTTGCAAAATTTACCCTTATGACTGGTTTTGTGGTCCAGGGTCACATATTACATCCTGAAATAATATTCTAGAATGAATGCTCTAGATTGAAATTACCTGTTTAAAGTACTTTAGGGAGAACTGGTACATGGGATCAATCTCAGACAGGCAAGCAATGACAAAGTAGATGACGGAGCCACATGTGGCAACAGGGCGATACTTCTCTCTGGCTGCGTTGATCATCTCCTCTGTCATCTCTGCCTCCACCAGCCAGGACTTAATGGCCTGAGATGTCACCTGTGCATGAGAAAAGAGGATAAATTGTCAGCAGATTTGCTTCATGTCAAATGTAAGTGTTGAGACAAAAGTAATGACTTGACAGCTTGATGTGTTTATAAAGAGCTCTTAAAATGTGAAAGGAGCTGTAAAGCCATTCACATTGACAGCAGTATCAGATGCATGAGACAGTAGCAGAGGTGTCAGACAGAGAGAGAGCTGTTTTTGTCTTTAAGACGGATATATCATTCATTGCCGGCCCAACCTTTCGTTCATCTATCAATCTATCCGTACCTCCCATTCAGCCTTTCATTACTCTCTGTGGGTGGTGGAAGGGTGACCGTGACGTGCAATCTGTGCCTCTGATCCTTCTGCTTGCTCAAATCTGGCACAACCACACTACTGCATGTCGGGGGAATTTGCTAAAAATTAATTGAAAAATTAATACTCTCTCTCCTCTCCACCTGTAGCTGGTGTGTGGTGAGCGACCCTATTTTGATGTCACAAGATACTTTTTTTGTGTAATTCCTTCCACTTATGCCCACTTACTGTGGATAGTAAATCTGTAAATGAGAATAACTTGAGCATAAAGGAAAGACTTTAAAGTCCATATAAAATCAAAATGTATATCGTTTACTTTGTTAGCGCACATTGCTAAGTCTGAGGTGAATAAGTAATCCGTGTTAAGTTAATACACAGAAGAAAAATTGGTAATTGGTCTTGGTAATCTTTAATCAAAA
Organism: Sinocyclocheilus anshuiensis; assembly: GCF_001515605.1. Taxonomy (NCBI): domain Eukaryota; kingdom Metazoa; phylum Chordata; class Actinopteri; order Cypriniformes; family Cyprinidae; genus Sinocyclocheilus; species Sinocyclocheilus anshuiensis. The sequence goes on along the minus strand of NW_015547662.1, from coordinate 4,215,219 downwards.
TCTGAAAATTTGCTTCTGTGTGGATGCTGCACACTGGTGATGGTTGAGGAGAGAGCCCCCCACATGATTGTAAAGCGCTTTGGGTGTACAAAAATACACAATAAAGCGCTATATAAATGCATCATTCATTCATTCATTCAGTTGTGCTCAGTGAAAGCGCCATTTATTAGCAAGCGCCATCGACACTGGCTTTGCACCTGATTCACTAAAGAAATTATGCAGATCAAGGCAGCATAGAAAAGGCTGAAACACATGAACGTGGCACAACTGTACTGTACTGTAAACCTAGATTAGTACATGTTTCTATAGTTTCAAGTGGAACTTTACAGAAATTATTCAAAAATATGGTAAAATGCTCATGTTGAGTTGCTTGTGATAGTGACACAAGAGGAAATTTGACATTTATTTTTCCTATCCTCAGAAGAAAAGCTATGGTTTAAAATGTGTCAGCCCTCATTCCCAAATGAACACATAATCTTTTTAGTTGACTGTGACATTTGAATTGTTTGTGAAGTAAACCTCTCCTTTTTGTATGCAGCAGCAGTCATTAGCATAGTAGAAAAAAGGTTTTGTGACAATTATTAGATAAACTGTGGCAACAAAAAGAGTTTGGACACTTAAAATTAATGTCTTTTAATTTTATAAATGATCAAACAAAGTGGCTTCTCCAAACAAATGATGCAAGACATTTTCTGAACAAACTTTAGTTTTGCTAGATTCTTTTGCAATACATTTTAATTGAAGTGAATGTTAGTGGATTTACATCATAGTTAAAAAATTTGGGGTCAATAAATTTTTTGGCTTTTTTTTGGACAGAAATTTTTTATTCAGTAAGGATGCATTAAATTCATCAAAAGTGCCCATAAAAACTTGCATTGTTAAAAAAAAAAAAAAGTTATTTTGAACTGCATTTATATGTCAGAGAATGAATTGGAAAACATGATCATGGTTTCCACAAAAATACAGCACAACTGTTTTCAATCAAAATGTTTCTTGAGCACCAAATGGCTGCTGAAAATTCAGCTTTAAAACAAGATACATTTTACATCATATATTAAAACAGAAAACAGTTTATTAAACATTATTTTACATTCTAATAATAATAGTATTTTAAATTGTAATGATAGTTCACAATATTACAGTTTTTACTTTATTTTTTTTCATAAAATAGATGTATCCTTGGTGAGCATAAGAGACTATTTAAAAAAAAAAAACGTACCAACCCCAAATGTTTGAATGGTAGTGTATGAATTCAGATTTCTTTAGAGGAACCACAGGTTAAAGCCCATAACATCTTCTGCTGCTTTTCATATATAATTATTGACCTACTGATGTCTATTACTCTGCTCACTAAGTATTTAAGTACTTTCTTCACGCTGAAACTACTGTAAATCAGTAAAGAACACAAAATGATGCCCTCTCTTTAAACTTCTGACCCCAAACCACGGACCTTTGATTTTTGTAAAGTTTGCACAAGCTCCTCGTTGTCGAGAATGTTGCCCTCAGAGGTAAAGAGCAGTTTGAGAATTCGGTCCTCAATGGCTTTTAGCTGGTTCCGGTCTGTATTGATGCGAATTATCAGCTGGCTTCTCTGTTCTTCCAAGTCAGGACGCTCCAGACGGACTTCATCACTAGGTCCAGACAAAAATAAACAATCACAAGTCAGCCAAAATGATACACAGTGTTAACTGGCAAGAGAATAATTAGTTAATAAAATAATCATCATAAACATCAAATAATAGTTTTGATGACAAAATATCATTTGTCAACTTGTGTCATGAAATGCATTTGCATATAGTAATGTGTCTTGGTTGACCAGTTGTGAGTGGACCACCTAAGATGGGTGGTAGTAAAAGGTGAAAGGAGGCCATAGTGAATTTCTGTTTAACTGTATTAATACAGTGTGCTAGTCAGCCAGGCCTTACAATACTGCAGAATCTCTAAAGCATGTGTCTGTAGTTTAGACAATAGATGAACAGTGGTCTAGTCTATCATCATTTAGGGGTGCCATGGGGGTGATGGTTTTCATATCCATAGAGCATGATATAAAAAGCAAAGACTCAGAAATCTACAACACTTATGGTACTGTATTATTCCATCGCTTCTTACTTTGAGAGAAAGAAACGCTTCTGATTCGGCTGCTGACTCCTAGTTGAATATTTTAGACCTTTAGAGGATTGAAATTGTCTTTTTCCCGAAAATGCAAGTTAATGTTATTGCATTGGACTAAAACATACTGACTTTGCTCACACAGGGTATAACAACCTCCCACCTTGTTACACTTTTCGGTCAAAAATGACTGGCCTAGAAAAAACTGCTTATAAATCTCATTATATTATTATCACCAAATATTGGATTCGATCTTTCAGATCTTCTCAGATCAACGAGTCCTATGACTTAAAGTTCCAAAAAGTCATACAAAACCTGTGCTAACTGAAAACAAAAACAAAGGTGACAAGAAGTTTGAATCCAAGATTTGTTGATAATATAGCATAATGAGAGATTTATGAGCAATTTTCAAAAGGCCGGTCATTTTTTGACTTGAAACACCAAATTAGGTATAGAATTTTCGACACAGCCCAAGCAGATAATTGTTCCCCCCCTTAATAAAATAAAAAAAAAAAAAAACCCTAACATCATGTGTCTCAGGTGCTTTCTGTTTTTATATTGAATCTGAACAGGATTACCTGAGGATTTGATCCTCCAGTCTAGACTTGGTAACAGTGAAGTTGATGATGGTCACTTTGATGCACACCTGACATAGAAAACAAGTCACAAAACAATTATGGATGTGTAGCTTAAAGGGGACAAAACATAACTACATATCTAGTAGTATCAGCATTAATTGAAAGCAAGCTACATAAATAACTTCAGATTTTCCCCACCTTATCATCATTTAGATATTAATGATACAATGATGACAGCTCAAAGAAAGGCGGGAAAAAAAGATATGACCCCTAGTTCTAAATAGCACAAACATGTATTCTTTAGGGGCAGGTAAATAATGATTGGCATTATCTGCTAAACGTATCTCCCAAGAGATGCGGCTCTCTTTCCTCTCTAAAAATCCTCTAGAGGCACACTTTGTGCTTTGATTGGCCCTATGTGCTTTGCATTTGCTGTCTGTCTGTGAGAATGTTTCTTTAGTCCAGACTGGTCTGTCAGCACAGCTCATCTCCCTTAATATAAGCTGAAATGACAGGTCTGTCCTGTCTCTAATGCTGGAGCTTACAACGGCACGTCCCCATTTGACAGGCAACCGTATCTGTCGGCATGCTCTCTGCCTGCTGCAAGCACTGTTGCCCGTGGCCCTGTCTGTTATTATTGCGAGGGCATTGTCTCTTGGCAGGTGGGTGCTGATCTGCATCCACCCCAGAATTTTGCAGCGAGAGTTGGTATGGCATGGAGCCAGCGAGGGATTGGTGCGCAAGGTGGTGCCACAACAGATATGTGAAAGCTTGGTGCCAGCCGTGTCCACTTTGCTACAGTGCCAAATCTAGTTGACCTTAAACAGGTGTCAACCTTGACCCCAGAATGCTTTCTAAAATCCCCCCTGCCATTTTGAGAGAATGAATTAAACAAAGAGCTGCTAATGAAACATTGACTGTAACTACGTGTAACAAAGACTGTGGGGAATGAAGAATGAATTATCAGTCACATACTTGATTCTCTTTTTACTGGTGGTGACAAGAGGAATTTTGCATACAACAAATATTTATATTTTAAATGAAATCAAAACAAAAAATGTAAATATAATTGTATGTATTTTTTTTTTTTCACCTCGGGGAATGTAGTGGGGATTGGCCATTTTGGTGGTCGTGTAAAAAAACGGAAGTTTTTATCATAGTCAATGTCAGAATCTCCCAGCCGGATCAATGTTCTTCCACTCGACACAAGCGTCTGCTTCAGAAGAATGGGCTCCAGAGAAGGGTCCAGAGTTTCTTTTAGCTGTATACACACAAATACTGCATGAGTGAAATACATGATATTTGTTCATTCTGCAGTTATGATAAATATTCAGCATTCAGTTTCATTTTTATGTTAGATCTCTTGGTATGATACAGATGCAATCTCTGTTCTTAAAACTAATCTAAAAATAGATGCTGGGGGAAAACTATACGCCTCAGTTGTCAGCAGTGAAAACAAACATGACTTAAACTAGATTCATCAGAAAATCACATCTGGCAAGAGTCAGAACTAATAAACTCACCTCAGAATCATTCAAGACTGAATTAAACCATTCAAAGCCAATCAGACATCAGTTATCAGCTCCTCACAACTCTAATGCATAATTTTAAATATTTAAATTGTTATTGAAGCAATGCATTTGTATTTACATCTGACTAAAAAGTGTCAAAGGTGAAAGAAGGGTCAAAGGTTACCTCCTCCAGAAGTACAGGCATGCATGCCCAGCCGGATGGCGTTCTCAAGTGTTCGGAGAAAACCTGCATCGGTTAGCTTGATCACCTTTAGACCATTCTTTGTCTCTTTAGACCGTATCCAACGATTTGCCTAGATACAAAATGTGAAAGGCTGCATTACATGACTGTAAAAAAGGCAATGTTGTATAATTATCAATTAAAAAGTAATAGCATATTTCCTTTCTCCTTGAATACATGTCAGAGTACATACTGTGCTTTTTAAGTGTTTTTACTAATGTCATGATTAATTAATTCATTAATACATTAAGGTTTCAGCTTTTTGTTTTTTTTTGGCCGCATGATTTTTTCTTCATTATGATGGTTGCATGCCCCAAAATGTTAATTATCAAAATAAAATATAAATATTAAAATTAGAAATGAATTACATGATCATTCTAGAAGAGCTGTATTCAATTCTTGTATTTATTAATTGCATTATTTATGTATTTTAACACATGTAAATAAATTAACAGATAATTAAAATTAAAATAAGCTATTAATGATTAATTTATTAGATAGTGTCACATCATTGACCATAAGATAAAGATAATGACAGTTCTTTATATTCTATATTCTCTTTTAAAATCATCCTGTGTGTGCATGAGTATATGTGTGCGTGTATATGTGACAGAGAAAGACACGTAGAGAAAGACAGATAGATAAAGTGAAACGTCTTTATCAGATGGAAGGGATGTGACAGACATCCCTTTGTAAAGAATCTGGGTTCAGATTCTGCTGAAATGAAGTATTGTACTATATAGGTGTGTGGTGTGTGTGTGTGTGTGTGTGTGTGTGTGTGTGTGTGTGTGTGTGTGTGTGTGTGTGTGTGAGAGCCGTGCATTTGGAATCTAAGCATCAATGCCACTATGTAAAGTGGAAATGAGTTGAGTGTAGAGTGTTTGTGTCATGGTATGTGTGTGTATGTAAATGTGTGACAGTCTGATGTTTGAATGTCTGTTTCAGTCTCTCCAGAAGACAGAAGTCTCCCAAGAGAGACAGCCAGATGGAGAGAGAGTAAAGCACAAATGACAAGAAAGAGCAGTGGAAAAAGGAAAACGGCAGGCAAACGTGCTGAAACCGGAAGACAGTAATGAAAACGGAGAGGCTGGAATGGGAGAAAGATATTTGTATGGTAATGCAGGGAGGCTGGTTGTTTTCCTATTTGGGTTGCGAAGGCTGTTCTTTGTACCATTTTGACAACATTTCTAACCAACTGAACAACACTCAGCTATTAAAGATGCCCTTCACCTGACGCATTCATTGTGTCCTGATGACACAGAGGCTATGAAATGCAAAACACGAATTCATCGAGAATAGATCTATTGAGGTGTCAAGAATTATACCACGAGCATCTTTCAAAAAGTCAGTCAAGGTTTAGCTCCATGCTACTTCCATTTACCGTTCTAAAGTTTGGGATCAGTAAGATTTTTTTTTTTTAATAAATGAAAGGATGTATTAAACTACATTGAATTAAGGATGTCTACATTAAGAATTGAGAGTGCTTGAGGGAAGTGGCTCCTCCTGAGCTGGTCATAAGACTCTTTTACCTTTCATATTCAGCAGCTAGCAAAAAGATTAAAACTTAAATTAGGGTTTTATTTTAGAATCAAATCCTGCCTTTCGTTCGAATCTAGAAAGAGGCTGGTTGCTACCACTTTTACCTCTATACTTGACTATGGTGATGTTTTATACATGCATGCTTCGTCTCAAAGTTTACATGCACTGGACACTGTATACCATGGAGCTCTGAGGTTCATCACTGGTTTTAAAGTCCTCACTCACCATTGTGAACTGTATGATCGTGTTGGATGGCCTTCTCTATCAATGCGGAGACTTCAACATTGGTATATCTTCATATACAAAGCTATTTTAGGTCTACTTCCATCCTACCTTCTGACCTACATCAGTGTAAATAATACTGGGACTTACAATCTTCGTTCACAGGATCTTTTCCTTCTGTCTGTTCCAAAGGTTAGAACTGAGCTGGGAAAAAAGGCGTTTAAGTATGCTGCTCCCTCTTCATGGAACAAATTACAGAAATCTATGAAAATGAATATGCTGGTCTCATTGGTCGCTTTTAAGAGGATGTTAACTGACTTGGAGGCAGTCACATCTGGCTGTAGATGTTCTGCCTGATGTGTTATTGATTGTGGTTTATTTTAAAGGATTCGCTATTTCAGTTGTTTTATGTTACTATATTTTGTACCTGTATGTATGTATGGTTGTACTGCTGCTTATCTTGGCCAGGACACTCTTGAAAAAGAGATTTTTAATCTCAATGAGTTTCTTCCTGGTTAAATAAAGGTAAAAAAAATAAAATAAAAAAAAAAAGACTGCAGTAGCATTGCTTTGGCTGCAGTAGTGGTTGGTCTATCATAAATGTTGATGCCACCGTCAAGTTTGCATGTGGTAAGCTATAATGATCATCTTGAAACAGTGTGTGGCAGCTGCCAAAAAAAGAACCTATTAGCTTCCTTTCAACCTGAAAATAAGCTGCTTTTGAATGAACTGATCCATCTTAACCCTTTCATGAAGAGATTAATTAGTTGTAATGGTTATGTGAGGCACCGTGGGCAGGAAACTATAAATGTTTATTGCTATTTAAAGGACTATAAATTTCATTATTAAATTTGAATTTGTTCTTGTGACTTGCCTTGCTAAGGCACTGGAAAACAGCGTTAATAGAAGGTTTGGAAATGTTAGAGGTCACCTGACCTTGAGGGTGCTCCGTAATAAGCCACACATGGAGCAGCGATGAACACATTTCCAATGACGTTGTGGATCTCCTGCTCAAACAAAGGAATGCTTTCCTGTCATCGCACCTGCTTGTCTCCCGGAGCAGATGTTAACTTCCCTGACCGACCCAGACGTGCTTCGGTCAGAACCCTGGTTTTAGCTAAAACCAACACACAAACATGCATAAACATACACACAGATTCGTATGCATCCTGTGTGGCACCTTAAAGATAGCTCACTATATAGAAGTATAAAAAATGTGTCTGGAGACCCCTGCAAACTGTTGTGCCATGTGTTTTTGAAAACAAGAGTGCATATTATGTTAATGGTCCCTTAAAAAAAACTCTGCACTCGTCCAGGTTTCCAAAGGACTAGTCATTTTGACAACCCAATTAGTTGACATGAAAATATGCAGTTTTGTATATCCTTAAAAACAACATAAATATGTATAGAAATTCACACATACACACAAAATTCCACAATTACTAAACCCACACTGTATACAGAACACTGCAGTGATAATGTATTTTTGAAGGCCAAACTGGAAGTTAGCATCACATAAAAACCTTATAGAATTTTTCCATTGGCTTTTCATTGGATTATTGCAGAAAACGTGACCAACAAAAGTTTATGATTCGTGGTGATAATCTTCACAAATGATCACAACTTTCTAAATGTAGGCTCTAAACGAACTATACCACAGTTGCATGACTTCAACGTCACTATCGTTAAGCTTCTGACAACTCTTTCAGTCTTACACATTTTCCCTCAAAGTTTGAGGTAGAATAGTCTGCAAGAGTATGATTATAAGCACAACGAGTCTGTAAAAGTGGACTAGTGAGCAGATTATTTTTTTCCTGTTCAGTGTGACGTTTAAAGTCCCAGACAATCTCTGCCGTCCCATTTAGCCAGTTGTTAGAAACAATAAGTAAAAGCTTTTTAAAAAATCATGAAAGTAATTTTCATGTAGAATAAAATGCAAAAACATCTTGAGCTTGTTTTAATGACATTTAACCATAAACCCGTTCAAAAACCCCATTGGTTTTGGCCTGCAAAAATACATCATCCATGCAGCACTCTTATTTGTTTTAAATGTAAATCTAATTGACTCCACTTTGTACAGTAATCCACAAAATAGCATTCTTCAATCATCTACTCAATTCTATTATCCATTTTTTTAAATCCCTTTATTTGGTCTTTCTCAGCCACACTGGACTCAAACTGCTCCTGCAAAACTTTGATTTGGTTTTCCACCTCTTGTAGTTTCTTCTGTTTTTCTTTCAAGGTGGACATTGTTGCATCCAACTCGGCCTGATAAAAACAAATCAAATTAATGCCAACAGCAAACAATGCACAGTTACACATTCATAATGCAATATAAATGATCCATATATCATGTTCTCACCCAATACCCAATAAAATCAAAACTTTGAAAAAAAACAAACTCTGACCTGAGCAGTAGCCAGTTTCTCAGGTTTGGGTCCGACCTCTTTCAGAACTCTTGAGTACAGGTCCATGGCTCTTACCCACATACACATGGACTTGCAGGCCTTGGACACCTTTTTTACTTTATCAGATCTGAAGATTCTGAGGCTTGATATTGTCCTTGTCATATTCCATCAGCTTTTTCAGGAAGTTGCCGTCACCCAGGAGCTGCTTTGCACTGGCCCAGTCTGTTCTAGTTGGAGGGAAACAAGGGAATGATGGGAGACGTAGTCTACAGCTACTGTAGCAACTAAATCAATACATTTCTTTGACATGAATCATGAATAACATGCATGAAAAGCATGACTAGCCAGTATTTCACAGTGAACTAGAGAATTAGATGGCTTGAAAATCTATATTACTAAATATTTTTCAGAAAGTGCGATTCAGATAACTGCCTTATTTGTAAAAACTGAATAATATGATGTACGTCCAGTTTTATGACGAAAAAAAAGTCTTTTTTGTGTTCAAATCCTACAAGGCTCGTCTGAGTTATTTTAATGTGTATCTTGATCTTTTCTTTTGGCAAATGATTATGGTTGGGTATCTCTGAATGTTCAACATATTACAACACCTCCACATCCTCTCCACCAACCCCTTAATTACATTATTAGATTTAACACCAGCAGGATGAGTACGCAGCTGGAACTATAAAACAAAGGCGATTAGAATAACAGATGATTTAACACAGGTGATTTCCAGTCGCACCAAAACAAATCCCATGAAATTAATTCATAAATATTTAAAACCTGAAAAAACAGGCAATATAAAGTGTGTCTAATTATATACTGGAGTTAATATTTTAAAATCATATAAAATGTTAATATAGAGCAATTAAAAGTCTCTCATATTAAACAGCATATGAACTGCACACTGTAATATTAGTATTGCAAGTCATTGTGTTAAAGTCAATATGAAATGCCATTCACAACACATATCAATCTGTAATGTTAAATGTTTCCCAGCTTGATTTTATCCATCGGAAATTAAGTGTATCATGAAAGTGGACTATATGATAAAATATGGATGAATTATTCACAGGAACATGGAACATGTATTAAGAAAGTAAATGGGGTCAATTTTAATTTCATGATGAGTTTAGACTCCACTAATTAGCTACTTACATACAGCACAGGTTTAATATCATAAGCAAATTGAACATTTAGAAGGATAAAAGAAATGCAGAGAGAGAGAGGGACGTGGAGAAACAGGATCACAGATTGTTCAGTCTGTGTGATGACATTTTAAACACCTATTAAATTGCTGTCTTATAAAGTTAATAATGAGTAGCTCTGCTGCAGATGATGTTGATGCTGAAAGTAAGGAGATGAAGGAGAAGGGTGAGATTGATGACTGAGTGAAAAGAGCACAGATGCTGCACAGTCAGAGTATCTGATGTTAATATGGCCAGCACATACTGAGTCACACTGTAGAGGGTCTCAGAGCCAGAGGGGGTTTATGATGTGGAAGAATGCTTTTCTGCAGCTAGATTAGACACCTAAAAAGATGTAATACTAAAACTTCATCAAACCTACTTTGAAATCACATCTGTGCCATTGTAAATGTAAATGTCAAAAAACAGTAATTTCTGCAAATTTAGGTTTCTTTAGATAAGTCTTATCTATTATCTATCACATGCTCGATGCGATGGCAGCACAGTGCTTTTTTTCTCTGCAAGCCTGGCAGGCATGAGCAGGACAGGTGTCTCATCACAGCTGTATCATCCTGGATTAAATGCGATTCTGCACAGTCCCCCTGGAGCAACATAGGGTTAAATGAGCATGCAGTAATTTTTTCACCATTAAAAAGTTTTACCCCTGCAGAAATTATAAAACTATTAATAAACATGTTTAAATTCTGAGAAACCACTCACATGAGGCTGTACCAAAAGAAAAAAGTTCTCTACATTTTAAAATGCCATAAAGCTATATTATGAAAACAAAATATCAAATATAATAATATAATATAATATAATATAATATAATATAATATAATATAATATAATATAATATAATATAATATAATATAATATAATATAATATAATATAATATAATATAATATAATATAATATAATATAATATAATATAATATAATATAATATAATATAATATAATATAATATAATATAATATAATATAATATAATATAATATAATATAATATAATATAATATAATATAATATAATATAATATAATATAATATAATATAATATAATATATAATTAATATAGGATTTTACTCCAAAGACAATGTACAATGTATTTAACCAAAAACCATTCAAAGAACCCACTGACTTCAGGACGATGGAAGCATAAGTGCAAATAAGCACTTCTTGGTTTTAGGACTCTATATAAAACAATCTAATATAATATAAAGATGGAACTCTCTTGTTGTTGAGCAGGATGCACACCGCCTCCATCACAGTCATGCCGAGGTCTGGTGGTTTGGTGAAGACACGGATCTCTGATATGTCAGCTTTATCCAGGGCATTCAGGGCCTTGTTGGCACTGTCGAGTGCAGGCAGAGCCTCATCTAAATCACGCTGTGCATCATCTGCAATGGCTTGAGTCTCTTCTGCCTTTACCTTAGCTAAAGCTTCATCCTCTTTCACAACCCTACACACCTACAGGCAAATGTTCATGGTAAGAAGATGTATTTCTTCAAAGTATTATTCATATCATGAAAAATCAAAGTTTTAATTTGATTTGGGACTTCCAAAGTGGACATAGCATTACCAGTGGACCTTAAGGGAAAAAATAGAATTAGAAAATCAGGAGTTGCTATGAAAACAGAGGGGGAATGGTCGAATTATTAGTAATACACACACCTGGTCAGCGTTCTCTTGATCCACAGCGAGTTTCTCTATGAGAGCACTGACATCGATCGATTTCTGTTCAAGCACGGGCTCAAGAGCAGAGAGGTCTTGCTTCATCTTATCAACTAGTTCATTTGTCTCTAGCAGTTTAGTAAGACCATTTTTCACGCAATCTCGAGCCTGTGCAGACAAACACACGTTACATTACACACACAAGTTGAACTCAGATGGGTTCTTTACTTCAATATATCATCCAGTTGACACATCGCTTACGTCAATATTTTAAAAGGCAGCAACTTTTTTTTCTTGAAACTTATTGGAAGTGATTGGTTAGAGTCCACAATCTTAAGTAATGATGTAACAGCAATTTATGCATCTTGCATCACTCATTCGGTCTCCTCACCGCCTGCAGCTGTCTCTCTTCTCCCAGCATGCTCAGGTACAGGTTAATGAGCTCTAAATAGGAGGTGGGCGTGGTGTAATAGTGTCTGCGCAGTTCTGAATAAAAACGTTCCGCCATGTCAGTCACGCTAACATGGATCTCCACACACATCTCAGAAAAACACTTGCTTCATCTCCTCACTACCAAACTCCACGTTCTGGAAGAAGGTCTGGGACACAGAAAGCAGTGCTTCACGGGGCCACTGAAAAATAAACATGGTAAGAAAGAGAAAATGTCACTGACTGCCACGAAACAAATTTACAAACACATCACATTATGTTTGGAAAGATAAAAATGACACGTGGAATGTGGAAAAACGACAGACTTTTCATTTTTGGGTGCACTATTCCTTTAAATGTTAATTTCCCTTTTCCGACTTATTTGTGTAATGCATTGGCTTTCACAAACCGAATGCAAAAACAGCATGCAGATTGCACTGGAGATATTATAATAGACTATTCTTTCATTTCATTCTGAAAGAACCATAGTGGTCACCTTGAAATATGTGGGGTGAGTGTAAGTGTGTGTTTTTGTGGGTGTGTATACAAGTAAACAAACACGTGCTGATGGAAACAAATAAGCAAATAAAACAAGAGTGAACAAACATACGGGCTCGCCGCTTAACACTAATGAGCAGCTGCAGTTGACCAGCACAGAGCCATTCATCACACCCACAAACACAACACTACAACGGACAACACAACAAATAAAATCAAACCACACACACACTTTAGAGTAATTAACAGAATACCCCTCTCAACCAAACAGCCCACAGAGGTCAGTGAACATGCGTCTCATTAGATAAGAGAACAAAACAAATCAATGGCAGTACATTTCTGGCAACATTGTTGACTTGACTGGACAGACATTACTGGAAGAGAACTGAACTGAGCTGGACGATGACATCACTGAATCAACAAACAACTGACTTTAACTGATAAACTGACTGTTTTCTATTGTCCTCTTGCATTATCAGCGCACGTTTTTCTTGTTTAACACTGTAAAGCTGCTTTGACACAATCTGTATTTTATAAAGCGCTATGACCTGACTTGACTTAAAGAGAGATTGAGTGATAGAGGAACAGTGTCTGTATGTGTGTGAAGACCTGAAGCCCCCTCTCTTTATTAGAACCCGTTTCCATCACTGTCATTCTATAGAAAAGTGCCATTTGTTTCCACAATATCTGATGAAAATCACTAAAAATCTGATATTAAGTGTTCTAAAATGGATTATACTGAATTATAAACTTATTATATATATAAAAATATTATTATGTGATTGTGGTGTATTTTAATAGAGGTATATACTATTACTATTTATAAAATACTATTTCAGTCCTTCTACGTCAAAATTTCAAGTTTAATACAATGTGTTACTTGACGTTTCTTTGTGAAATAACTGAAATTTAATTACAAAAATTTTGAACATTTTAAATTTAAGTGAAAATTGTTTTCTACAGTTTTTCAGTGTAGAATTTATTTTTTAAATATGTATTTTAAATTTAAACATTGCTGATAAATTTGCTGAAAAATATGTATTTGTTTTTCCATTCACTGTAGATCATTATTTTATTTTTTAACATAATTTGTCATCTTTTTTTTTAATTATTATTACAATTTTTCTGCATATGTGAACTGTGATTTCCCCATTACACCACTTATTTACATAGTAACACCACTTTCATTTAAAATGGCATAATGAAGAGAAGTGACCATTTACATCAGGTGTTTCTACTCTGTTTTCATGCATAAAACTTGATATGGAGTTACTCTATATCAGCACTTTTGGAGCATTGCTTAGCCAATCAGATTCAAGGAACAAAACTATTGCATAATCTCTTTTATTAATTTAGCTTGAGATAGCACAATGCATATTTGCATTCTTTGGTTGTTCCCTCTCTTTTTCTGTCTCTCAGGGCCTGAACCAACACCAGTCAAAAACCACGCTGATATGTCCTTAGACATAAGCAAATCAGCTACTGACATGAACCCTGTTCCCAACCATGATTACTGTGAAAACAGAGAACTGAAGTGATGGACTGGTAGGGGTGAGTGAGGGCGAAATGCATAAGTAGTCTTTTTAAAGTACATACTGTACATGAGCAAGAATGAGAGTTGTTCCTTATCATCATGGTATACTGCTGCCTGTCTGGCATAAGTGACTCTTTAATATGTAAATTAGGGACTGGGGTAGCAATTTCCCTTATCAAAGTCCCATGCCATTACTGGACAGATTGGCCCTGGAGAATGTGCTCATGGTCCTAATGTAGAACAAAACTAGACAGGTACCTTGAAGACTCATTTGTATATTTTCCTGCAACACACAATTATTCGGTGTGTGACAGATATAGTGTGATAGATATACAGAGATAGAACTAGGTGTCTATGATTTTGTTTTTTTTTAATCATTTAAAAATTGTTTGAACAGTAGTTGAGGAGATAGACTACCATTCAAAAATTTTGGGGGCAGTAAGGATGCATTGTGGAAAAATGCCTACCACCTGCTTTCTGTAAATAGCACTGATTTTTGCGAATAACGCACAATCTGTAATTAGCCGTTATGCACTGTGCCTGTGCATATTTAAATTAAGTCATTGTTATTCTTTTTAGTGCACACGTTTCCTCTATATGAAAGTGATTTCATAGAGAGTAAACATGTGCGCTAAAAAGAATAACAATGACTTAATTTAAATATGCACAGTGAAGCACTATTTCCCTGCATGGATAAGTTTGGTTGCGGGTGGTACTGCATGTGAAAAGAACGCAGGGGTTTGCAGGCGCAGCGGTTTAGTGGTAACGTGTTTAATGAATTCACTGCTCATTGATTTTGATTTTAAAATTTTCTGTCTGAAAGGAATAGGGAGGGTTAAAAGAGAGGAGGTGGATTCTGACCTGCACAAACCAGTCTATGGTGCAGCAGTTTACTAGCGAGGGGAACATGCGGCAGCATGAGCGGAAGGAGTCGCCTACAGGGCTCATACACAGCACTATGTGCAGCTTCTCACGCACACGAGAGTCCCAAAGAACTGGAAGACCTGAAGACACAAAGACATAAACAAACAGCTGAGAATGTATAGTGATGTTCCGCACTTGGTTAGATGCCTTGGTTATGGTCATGTTGCCAGATCGGGGGGTTACTGGTTGTATCATGTACCTCATCCCTGTTTCCCTCAGAGATGCCGGCCTCTTTAGCCTTGGGGCTAACAGCAGCCAGCACCTGTTTTAGTTCGTCCTTCTCAAAGAGGTTTGGTACTTCACCAGAGTTCAGCATGTTATTAATGTCCTCCAGGAACTCTTCCACCACAATCTAAAACAGATAAGAAAAAATAATTGCATGGTCAAACATCACTACCAATAACCAAAGCATTTGGCATAACACACTGAGTTGAAAATGAAATATTAAAGCAGAGAGGAAAATTTTTAGTGAATGATGACTTAATTTTCAATCTGTTCCTTACGCAAACCTATCATAGGACATATACTAGTGCAAAAGTTGGTTATTTTACAAGAACTACTTTTTGAGCTTTTCCATTTAAAGTGTTGCAAAATAGTGGTATTGATGATACGCGATTTTAAAAACTGATCGTTGATCATGATCAATTGATCATGTTATGCTATTGATATCATGTTAATACTACTGGTTGAAAGGTGGTGGTACTGCACCTTAATGCTGGTTGCCACCTGTCAAAAAATGGAATAAAAAAAGAATACGATGACGCAGTTAGCAGCTACTACTGCTGCACAAAATCATGTCAGAGAAAATGACAGACGAAAGCGAGACACTCCACCCGCCCTCCAAAAATGTCGCTAATGTGGGAGTTTTTTGGAAAAAAGATGGGGTGTTAAACACCTCAGTCCACAGGAAGTGGTAATCCACCGCAAGTTCTTTTTGTACTCTTTTTGTACAGTTAGGTTTACAAACTCTCTCTCTCCCTGTCTCCCTGCATTCATATTTTGAGTGTGATTCACTGGCCAAAAGAAGGGAAAACACAAAATAAACAACATTATTTTAATTGATAGCATAATTTATTTATTTATTTTTAAACATTTTATGTATATATCACGATAGTATTGTTATTGTGAATTATTTTGGCCATAATAATTGTGTAGTGAAAATCCAATATTGTGACCTATTTTCCATACATGGTTTTATGACATAAGGGAGAATAAATTATTTTGATTCAAAAAATAAATTTTCCTTTTTGTGTTAACTGTTCCTTTCATATGTTAAATCCAGAATAAACACACACACACGTGGGTATTTCAGGTATAGAATTTAAACCGAAAGGTCAAACACCCTCTAAGGGCAAGTTTGAAAAACAATGCTTCAACAGTGAGTGACTATCTATCAAAAACACTGAAGATAATTTACTCCCTTCAGTCTATGCAAACACTCAAATAAATGACATTTAATACAGCCTATTCAATCAAACACTCTGGTTCCCCTTAGTAATTAGCCTTACAGATGGGCACACAAACGCACACCTCACAACACCTATTTCTTGTCTATAGCACCAGCTTGCGTCTGTCTCGTTGGAACTGTTCATGAAATAATTTAGGGTGTCATTACTGCTGCAGAGCCTGTATGCTGAATCACAACGCAGTAGCATTCTCTGCTTTCATGAGACAGTACTGGCAGAGAGCCCGGAGTCATATCAGAGATGACCTACTGTCTACTACACAGCTCAGAGAAAACCTCTCTGCATCCAGATTCATATCCACATATCAATAAATCATAACTTGTGAATTGGTTACAGGAGGCTTTCGGAGAGGTGTGTTATTGGGTTAGACTAGGGTAAACATTCCATTTTACAAAACCTTAGTTTAAGTCACATCATTAAAAAAATGGAAATATTAAAAAGAACATTGTAAAATTTGTAAACTGGCATTGAATTGACATTGAAGACATAAAGACAATGGCTGTTGCCCTTGTTGAAAGGACAGAATGGAGCAGAAATGTCATGGATACTGATGCTACCGTGGAACACAATACAAAATGAGCCAATATTCATATTTCATCTTCTCCTGTACACATATGCCATTTCAGCTAGTTGCCAAGACAACATTTCTCGTTTTAATTTAGTTTAATTTGATGCACTAAAATAACTCAAACTAAAGCAGAAGTAAAATTAATAAAGACTATTTAGTCATTTACAGTAAAAAAAAAAAAAGACTAAAAATGACAAAAGCACAACAAAATAACTACAACTTTAACATTAAAATGAAAACATAAAAATAAGAACTTATTCATAATATTAATAAAAACTAATGGTTACTAAAATAACACTCCTAAAAAAAAAAAAATAAAAAAAAAGATTTTTAGCTTTAATTGTTTGATTGTTTGTTTATTTGTTTCCAGACAAAATAGTGTAAGCTATTTATCAGCAAACTTCTCTTTGACTCTACCTGAGTGTCTGTAACGAGAAAGACCATGCCCTGGCCTTCCACTCCTGCCATTTTGTAAAGTTTACGCAGGTCTTCATGGAAGCTCTCATAATTATAACCACGGCTCAACTCAATCTGAAAGCAGCGGTAACCGCACATGTGAGCAGCCAGACATGTTAGAGATTGCTTTCCTGTGCCACCCACACCAACTAACAGGGCATTTCCACGTTCCTGGCGAATCATGCGAGCGATTCTGTTGACAGGGGAAGGGATGAATGGCAAGAAAAGAAGGTCAATTGGGTGGAGGATCAAAACATTCCATTAGTAAACTGATCCAGATGCCCAGCCTGAATGGCGGGGTCATCTGAACACCTGCTTTTGTGATCACCAGATGAAAAGGCAAACTGCTTGCGTACCTAGACATGTGTTCAATTGCATCTTGGAAGAACACAAGCTTGGTTTTTCCTTGGCAAAGGTTGTGTTATAGTCATCCAGGTAGTCCTGCAGCACCTGGCGAATCTTCTCCATGTCTGTTAGATCCTCATAGACACGGTCAGACTTGTCTGCTCCAACCTGAACAGAGTTTACAATATGCCAAAAGACGAGCGATTGTTCTAGCTAACAACCTTTATACAAGTGACTATTCTACTGTATTAAACAGTTAAATGTAAACACACAGAAAGCATTCTACAATGAAAATATAAAACAGTGACAGAATGTCAAACAGATCACGACAATCCCCAAAACGCTTTTACCTTGATGAAATCTCCAAAAATGATGGGCTGATTCACAAAGTACATCGGCTCTATGTTTATGCTGAAATATTTACCTGTTGGACAAAAGGAGTAGTTCAGGACACTAATGTTTACTGTAGCAAAAAATTACAGATTGGGGCCAAAACAAAAATAAAAAGATAATTCTGATAAGTCACAATGCAAAATGAGAAGGATTACAATATTGCTTTAATCTGACCTACTTTCCTCGATCTAAAAAATAATGTTTGAAAAATCCTTTTGTGGCTGCAATTATGACTTGGACTAACGTACAAATTACATTTATTGTTACAGTATCAGCATATGTAACAAAACACCTTGTATACATCATGAGCAGCTTTGAAAATTAAAAAAAACAATAATAAACAAACAAACAAATAAACAAACCCGTTTATTGACTTTGTGGTCAAAATGTTTCTCTCTACCCAGCTATTGTAAGACATTGCAAAATATATTGTATTGTAATATTCTGTAAAGAATATATCTATTAAGATGTCTTGCCTAAACTCCTGGAGATTAACAGTGAAAAGGATTCAAGGGTCAGGTGCTTACTGGCCATCTCAGAGATCATGGTATGGAAGTAGGTCTTGTCCTCGTTGTTGATGAGTCGATCGTGGAAGACACGTTGACACTCGTGACAAAACAAACAGAAGATCTGGTTTTGATCTCTTACTGTAGTTGGCTCACACTGCAGCATACCTGCACAGAAATAAAAATGACAAAAGCACAACAAAATAACTACAACTTTAACATTAAAATGAAAACATAAAAATAAGAACTTATTCATAATATTAATAAAAACTAATGGTTACTAAAATAACACTCCTAAAAAAAAAAAAATAAAAAAAAAGATTTTTAGCTTTAATTGTTTGATTGTTTGTTTATTTGTTTCCAGACAAAATAGTGTAAGCTATTTATCAGCAAACTTCTCTTTGACTCTACCTGAGTGTCTGTAACGAGAAAGACCATGCCCTGGCCTTCCACTCCTGCCATTTTGTAAAGTTTACGCAGGTCTTCATGGAAGCTCTCATAATTATAACCACGGCTCAACTCAATCTGAAAGCAGCGGTAACCGCACATGTGAGCAGCCAGACATGTTAGAGATTGCTTTCCTGTGCCACCCACACCAACTAACAGGGCATTTCCACGTTCCTGGCGAATCATGCGAGCGATTCTGTTGACAGGGGAAGGGATGAATGGCAAGAAAAGAAGGTCAATTGGGTGGAGGATCAAAACATTCCATTAGTAAACTGATCCAGATGCCCAGCCTGAATGGCGGGGTCATCTGAACACCTGCTTTTGTGATCACCAGATGAAAAGGCAAACTGCTTGCGTACCTAGACATGTGTTCAATTGCATCTTGGAAGAACACAAGCTTGGTTTTTCCTTGGCAAAGGTTGTGTTATAGTCATCCAGGTAGTCCTGCAGCACCTGGCGAATCTTCTCCATGTCTGTTAGATCCTCATAGACACGGTCAGACTTGTCTGCTCCAACCTGAACAGAGTTTACAATATGCCAAAAGACGAGCGATTGTTCTAGCTAACAACCTTTATACAAGTGACTATTCTACTGTATTAAACAGTTAAATGTAAACACACAGAAAGCATTCTACAATGAAAATATAAAACAGTGACAGAATGTCAAACAGATCACGACAATCCCCAAAACGCTTTTACCTTGATGAAATCTCCAAAAATGATGGGCTGATTCACAAAGTACATCGGCTCTATGTTTATGCTGAAATATTTACCTGTTGGACAAAAGGAGTAGTTCAGGACACTAATGTTTACTGTAGCAAAAAATTACAGATTGGGGCCAAAACAAAAATAAAAAGATAATTCTGATAAGTCACAATGCAAAATGAGAAGGATTACAATATTGCTTTAATCTGACCTACTTTCCTCGATCTAAAAAATAATGTTTGAAAAATCCTTTTGTGGCTGCAATTATGACTTGGACTAACGTACAAATTACATTTATTGTTACAGTATCAGCATATGTAACAAAACACCTTGTATACATCATGAGCAGCTTTGAAAATTAAAAAAAACAATAATAAACAAACAAACAAATAAACAAACCCGTTTATTGACTTTGTGGTCAAAATGTTTCTCTCTACCCAGCTATTGTAAGACATTGCAAAATATATTGTATTGTAATATTCTGTAAAGAATATATCTATTAAGATGTCTTGCCTAAACTCCTGGAGATTAACAGTGAAAAGGATTCAAGGGTCAGGTGCTTACTGGCCATCTCAGAGATCATGGTATGGAAGTAGGTCTTGTCCTCGTTGTTGATGAGTCGATCGTGGAAGACACGTTGACACTCGTGACAAAACAAACAGAAGATCTGGTTTTGATCTCTTACTGTAGTTGGCTCACACTGCAGCATACCTGCACAGAAACACACACACACACACACACACACACACACACACATGCAGAAGCAAAGAATGAATATTATTTTCTTTAACATTCAATACAGATTCTTCATTATATCTTTTATAGCAAGAATGCCGACTGGCAGAGAATCAATTCTGTGTCTACAGATCAACGAGCAGTAAGAGATTAACTTGTCTGTGACCTTTCGTTAATAAAAACACAAATAAAAGCAATCAAATGGGGGTTGTGCTCTTTGGTTTTAGTTTAAATTGACAGTATTGAGAGTCTATAGTACAGCCCCCTGGACGAGTCCTAAACCATAAAAGAACATTTTAAAAACTCACAAGGTTCCTTTCAAATTAAGAGAAAGCATTTTTATTGGTCATTTGAGAGCTCCAAAACAAAAGAAGCACCACAGATGCTAAACACCCTGGGTAAAATTGTTAAAGGTTGTATTGTTTTGGAAGCATTGTGATATTGACCAGGTTTTAAATTATCTGTGTGCAATATATGAATAACAGTCTTTATAAATTATTTGCGAATGTCCTCATGTCCACAGTTTTTGCTCTCTTTTCAGTTCAGAACCATGGACAGCTCCAGCTCTCAAGCAGTGGTTTCAGAACCCAGGACAGCTCCGTTCCAATACCTAATGAGCTACTCTGCCATTAACTTTCTGTATAGGAACTCTGCTACTAGAGATGTGGAAAACTGCATATTTTAAAATGCGACTAGTTGGTGGGTTGTCTTAATGAGGAAGCCCAATTACGCAGATGAAGGGTCATGTCTACTGAACAATATTCAAACGCGTTGAATTTATTTATTAATTTATTAAGGTGATTGCAAAAGTGGTTACAAAAGCTGTGCTTTGGTTGTTGAAGTGGCTGTGCTTTAAAGGAATAGTTTTGCTGAAACTAAAAATTTTGCTGAAAATTTAATCACCCTCAGGTCTTCAAGATGTAAATGAGTTTGTTTCATCAGAACAGATTTGGAGAAATGTAGCATTGCATCACTTGCTCACAAATGAATCCTCTGCAGTAAATGGGTGCCGTCAGAATGAGAGTCCAAACAGCTGATAAAAACATCACAATAATCCACAAGTAATCCACATGGACTCATCAATTAGCGTCTTGAGAAGTGAAAAGCTGTGTGTTTGTAAGTAGCAAATCCATCACTAAGGCATTTAACTTTAAACAGTTGCTTCTGGCCAAAATATGACTCCATAATCCATAACAATGCTTCATCCAGTGAAAAAGTCCATCCCCTGTTGTCCTCTCACATCAAAATCTACCAACATATTTGTTTAGGACTGTTTTTGATTGTAAACGGTGCTTGATCTGATCATACTTCTCTGCTGATTCAGACCGGACAACTTTTTCTCTGGAGAAAACAATATTATGGATAGAGGACTCGTTTGAAGTTAAAAACGCCTTAATTATGTAATGCTGGATTTATTTCTTACAAACACACATCTTTTTCAAGATGTTAATTGATGTACCGGAGTCGTGTAGATAACTTGTAGATGATTGTGATGCTAAATTTCTCAGAATCTGTTCTGATGAATAAACAAACTCATCTACATCTTGGATGGCCCGAGGATTAGTAAAATGTCTGAAAGAATTTTCGGTAACACTTTAGAATAGGGAACACATATTCACTATTAATTAAGAGTTTTCCCTCAATAAACTCCTAATTTGCTGCTTATTAATAGTTAGTAAGGTAGTTGTTAAGTTTAGGTATGGGTAGGATTAAGGGATCTAAAATATGGTCATGCACAATAAGACATTAATATGTACTTTATAAGTGCTAATAAACAGTCAATATGCAAGTAATATGCATGCTAATTATCAGCTAGTTAATAGTCAGAATTGGTCCTTAAAATTATGTTTTTGTCAATACTTTTCAGTGTTGAATGAAATACAAATAAGCTTATCAACATATATCTCTCAACTCATCCACCTCTTATGTTGCCTACCATTTCAAACACCCATAAATACAAGTGAAGCATACTTTCAGCTTTAATATGCTGTCTATGTAGGCAGCTCACCAGGTTTTGGAACACAGTTTAAATCAGCTCAAGATCATTGACTTTTCCAAGTCAACAGGCCGATTCAGTCTTTGATGTCTCCAGAATCATCAGGCACAGCATGCAACAGCTTTAAAGTCAACATGATGAAACAGCGTTGGCAGCCCTTTGACTGTCATGCATATATGTGACATAATTACAAGTGAATCAGGAAATTCAATGAGAAAAAAGTAGGGCAGGACTTGATTTCATCCAGAGGGACGTGACTGGATGTAATATAGCCAGGTGGTTAGACGAGAAATCATAATTTTAACCAAAAATAAAAGTTGTTTCCAATGCAAAATATTTATTATATTTGGAAAAACATGTACCAGTGAATCAAGTGCAATAAGACCGAGAACATGTATTAGGAAAGTACAGTAAATGGGTCAATTTTGATTTCAAGTTGACTTTAAAAGTAAAATGTTCATTCAAAATGAGTGCTACCATATGGCTGACCTTAAAAATCTGTTTGAGGCTCTGCTCAGAGGGCGTTGGAAGGCACAGCATGCTGAAGTGGCGGATGAAACGAGGGGTCACGGGGTTTCAACCTCCACCAGGAGGCGCACAGGCTGCAGCTATGGTCATATCCTTAAGGGAGGAGAAGGAAAGAGAAGGTGAATAAGTGCATATGAAAAAATATCCAAGGGACATCATTTAACTGTTTTGACACTTCCACTGATCTCATCAAACCTTTACTAGAAGAAATTAATGTAATATTGATTAAAACCCAAATTAAAATGGGAGCATTCATGACAGCTGGAAAACTTAATGACCAATTACTCTTCAAATGACAGAAAAATCATTCAGGAAATGTTGCTGTGTCAAATTCAAAGCAGTGTCATATTCAGCCACCAAAGAGCTACACTAACCCAAATGAGTTTCTCCAAGGGCAAAGCTCATTTGAGACTCACAAATCATTCTTTTAATCCTCAGCAGATTCATTTCTCATCATATTTCTGTCTTTTATTTATTTATCGTAACTCATATTTGAGATGGATGAGTATTGAGGTTGACTACAACATCTCAGATCACCATATTTCTCTGTAACCTTGCCAAATCGCATAATTTTCCTTGTTTATATTATGCACTTTTATCTTCGTTTGTGTGTGTGTATGAGTGTGTGTTCAACGAGCACAGGGTTTACTTGATGCTGGTGTGTGAAAAATGCATAATTAAGCGTCATTCCCGAGGTGAGGCAACATTACAATGAGAGCAGCTACTTCAAACATCAAGCATTAGTCCCGCTCATTATATGATAAACGTTACAACATACATTATTTTCCATGCCCATAGAGAAAGATAGTGAGGCGGAAAGTGAGAAAATGTTTAACGATTAAAATGCTTGATAAAATTGGAATGTGGTCCCTCAGGGTTTCTGCGCAAACTACTGATCTCAGAGCAGATGTGCAGGATTAGGAACGGGAATCTTAAGGAAAGTAAACATTTTGGATTCCTTAGTGATTCTATTAATGACTCTTTCAGTACACCCGGCCCCTGACCCTCAATAATTAATCCCAATTATACAGTGCTATATCAAAACAACACTACAACTGTGGATACCGTACATATATTTATATAGTGTATTAAAGTATACATCACCATTTTATTTAATCAGATTTATGTTTGATTAAATACACATAACAAAGTTAATTTTGGGTTTGGCATGACAAAAAACTTTCTGATCGATTCAGTGAGTCATTAAGACCAAGAAAATATAAGCATAGCACTTAGCTTAGCATCCAGACCAAATTCTTAAATGCTTAAGCTCTTTAATGCAGGACAGATTCTGATTGGCTGTCAATGTTTTTAAGCTGGAAAAAATCATATCCAACGATATCGTTCCTCTGTGTTGTCATCGTTACGGTTGCGTTGTGGACTTTCCTATTTTTATAAAATTAGAATGATTATTAAAACTTCATTGTTATCGTTATTTTCAGTTATCGTTATAGTTATTATGTCAATGGACCTTTAGACTGATTCAAAAATATCTCATTGGACTGAGATCGGTTTGTGAGGCAGATTTATTTAAAAAGTGCCTTATAAAAGTCATTTGTTCATGAATTAGACGCGAATTACAGTGGTTGTGCTGTATGTTTGCTACATATGTTTGCTTTAGTGTTCTGTCCAGTGTTTGCATGAAGTATGCTGACCTTCAAGAATCGAACAGAACTGAACTTAAAAATTATTCTGTTTATTTTGTTTTTGTTTATTTATTTCCTTTTAAACAAAACCGGTTATGAATAAGAAATAGTTTTCGATTTCCAATTCTGGCCAGTGAAGTGAAACAAGGACAAATCTTTTAATATCTCTGAAAGAAAAACATGACACATGAGTCTATTTTTTATCTGTAAGTGTCTGTTGCTTACGTGTATCTCCTTCCAGGAGAACTTTTCTCTGTCACAGAAGCCGTTGAAGTCCTGGAACTGCCTGAGCAGCTCTATAGGTGGCTGAGAGCCATAACTGTCCATTTTTGGCATGTTCAGATCATCCACAAACACCATAATCTTTTTATTAGCAGGATCACCTGAAATACATAAACACACAGATGATGATTTTCAGTATGGCAGATTATACACCCACCCTAATCATAACCAAATGTCCCTTACCAAGTATACTCTTTCTCTTCTTCTCCAGTTTTGACTCAATGATCTCTTGGGTTCTAGCTGATGAAGTTTGAGCTGAGAAGTTGATGTAGACAGGGACATAACCTGCCTTTTCCTGCACACTGTTCAACAATGCCCGTGCTACCACAGACTAAAATGCACAATAAGCCTAGTAAGCAATTTGTAGTGATGAACACTGGAACGTTTTAAACTTTACTGCTTCACACACACTTACATCACATTAAACACACACCCACCTTACCTTTCCCACTCCAGTGATGCCCGTAAACAGGACAGAGTGATTTTTTTAATAAGTATAATCAACAGTAATAGCAATGCTGTCAACCCACTAGAGTCTGAGAACAGAAAAGACATTTTTTTTTCTTGGAGTCTTTATTATAAGGGCTGGTTCTAGCACCCTTGTTCATCTCAAATTCACCACCTCCTTTTCTTCCACTCTCCACTCCTCCCCTCCTCCCGTCTGTCTCGCTCTGTGGAATACTAATAATGACACTCTCCACTGCATTCCGACCTTCTGAAATAAATACCACAACTTCCCTTTATCCTTATACAGATGGCTGGGACATTGTTTTCCTTCAATCTATTTCTCATTAAATATTCCACATTCATATTTACAAATGTAACAGACGTCTGTCTCGCTCTGTGGAATACTAATAATGACACTCTCCACTGCATTCCGACCTTCTGAAATAAATACCACACCTTCCCTTTATCCTTATACAGATGGATGGGACATTGTTTTCCTTCAATCTATTTCTCATTAAATATTCCACAGTCATATTTACAAATGTAACAGACATGGGAGACAGAGAAGACATAGTTGTCTTTATAAAAAGAATTGAACCAGTAATTTACGATGACCTCTCAGTCAGGTTAATGTGCTCTTTTCAGGGTCAAAGCCTAGAGGAGGTTTGCAGTGTCTTCAGTGTTCCACGTCAGTTATTTATCAGGAATAGCTACTGTATGGCCACTGAGAAAGCATTATGATGGAATAGGCAAAAAAAAAAAATCATTACCTTTTGTATTATGTAAAAATATGAAAACATTATGGCTGTAGATCTGTAAAGAACCAAACATGTTCCTCTAAATTCTGTAGCACATAATGGTGTCTTTTCTTGAACAAAATACTATTAGGAAGTCAATATGAGTGTCATAAATTAAGGGAATGAAACAGAAAGTCCCCATTATGTTTATTGATACATTTATCGATAAATGTAAGCATACTTCACAGTTTAATCAAAATGATCTGAGGTCTATTTTAGTGTATATAAAATGTACCTTTGCATCATTGTTGCCCTCAAACTGCTGCCTGACGAAGGTGTCAAATGTGTCCCAGTGGCTGTCAATCAAATTTCCCCCCAGTGCCCACAGGTAGCAGAACACAAGTGTTTGACACAACATACTGTTCAACTTACTGGCCTCCTGCAAATACATACACAAAAAAGCACACACAGAGTTAAAAGCAAGTAGACAAAGCAAACAGATGGATACCATCACACTGCAATGATGGTATCCAACTTGAAATTGGTACTCTTAGCAACTCAAGTTCAAACTCATCTCTGAATCCTTGTATTTCAGAGAAACCAAAAATTCAGGGACAATTGGGAATGGAGTAATGGACTAGAAAAGAATGGATGTTTGCACTTTACAAATTTCTTCTCAGGTTTATATATCTAACATTACTTTATTAGTGGTTAAATTTTTTTTTTTCTAAATAACATTTTAATCATAACACTTTTTTTCTCACACAATATAAAAGGGTCTCTGCACCTGTGAATACATAGTAGCATTTAAATTTTAGGTCATTTGTGGTCAGAAAGATTTTTTTTTTTTTTTAAAGAAGTCTCTCATGCTCACCAATGCTGTATTTAATAAAAAAAAAAAGTAAAAACAGTAATGTGAAACATTATTACAATTTGGAATAACTGTTTTCTATTTTAAATTATTTTAAATATAATTTATTCTGATGATGGCAAAGCTGAATTTTCAGCATCATTACTCCAGTCTTCAGTGTCACATGATCCTTCAGAAATCATTCTAATATGCTGATTTGAAATATTTCTTATTATCTACAGTATGTTGAAAATGGTTGTGGTGCTTCATTTTTTATTTTTATTTTTTTTTTAAACCATGAGGATTCTGATGAATAAAAGGTTAAAAAGAACAGCATTAAATTGAAACTGAAATATGTTGTAACATTATAAATATTTTGATTGACTATCTAGCTAAAAACAATTAATTTCTTTCTTTCAAAAAAAAAAAAATAACAGTAGTGTAGATCTGCTGGGTTTTCTTTTGTGTTGTTACACATTATCAGATTTCTTTTCACATTATTACATTATCAATTAGACATCCTGATGAAGCTTTCTAAAATATGTTAGCATGCTGTGTCTGATTCATTTTGGTGATAGCTGAGATGCATTATACTATTTTGAGGTTAGTACAGCAGCGCTGAACAGTAACGCCTCCAATAGGCAGCAGAGGGTTGTGACTTTACTGATGTCCACCTGTGCAATGGCCTGCACACAGTGCTTTGATACAAACTGCAGGCCCTTCTCCACATATCGTTCAAACAGCTCCATCAGATATGCACAAACAGGCTCTGTAACCTAGAAAATACATTTCCGAGATGGTAATAGCTCTACAGGTCTAAAAACCAAACTAAAAGACATTCTACATCCAACCACATACAAAATGCATATTGATGGTGATCCTCCTATAAAACTATTAATTAAAACTCTTTCTAATGCTAAAGCAATGTGAGCACTCTGAGTCTCGTGAGAACTCTGAGAGTTTTAAAGGCTGCACCTTCTCTGTGAAACCTGTGAGCCACGTCTGAACGTACGGCATCCACTTAAGCTCCTCTGGGTCAATGTACACCATCCCACAACGGCTTACTGTGGCAGGAGACGCCACTGCCAGGTCCTGAACCTGATTGAGAAAGCGTAGCATGTAAGCATGCGTGACTAGCCTCTTATTAAAAAGAGAAAGTGCTTGTTGAATTTAACAAACAGGGAGAGCATGTGCACATTTGAGCATCTCACCTCAAACATCATGTGTATGGAAGACGTGAGCTTGATCCTTTCACTGTTGGCCAAGCAGAGCATCTTATTATCATCCAGCACTGTGTTCATATTCTCGATCCACAGTGCATCCACTGGGCCGTCGCTGATCACCCATTTGTGGTCGTCGCTGAAGTCCTGGACTGCTGCCCGCACACAAAGCACCATAAGACCGTCCCGCCATTCAAGCGTCAGCGGGTTCACCTCCCCGTAAAGCCCGCCCATGCTTACTGACTTCGGGTTGAGCACATAGGTCTTAACAGGGCGGTAGAAGGGATTTTGGTGGCCAGCATGATACAGGGTATCCAAGGTTTCTGCCAGAAAATGCAACCTTGGTAAGCATAAGAGACTTCTTTCAAAAACATTTTAAAAGCTGTATGTGTTGTAAACACAGGGAGGGCACTTTCTGCATTTTTACAATTTCAAAAAAACTTTGTTTACTTTATTTTATACTAGTTTTACAAATGAGGACGTCCCCAAACGTCCCCGATTTTGTCAGGTTTTGCTCACTTTTGGGTACAAATGTGTCCCCAAAATATGGTTGAGTCGGTACACAAA
Source organism: Sinocyclocheilus anshuiensis (assembly GCF_001515605.1). Lineage (NCBI taxonomy): Eukaryota > Metazoa > Chordata > Actinopteri > Cypriniformes > Cyprinidae > Sinocyclocheilus > Sinocyclocheilus anshuiensis. The sequence goes on along the minus strand of NW_015547662.1, from coordinate 4,186,473 downwards.
CACACACACACACACACACACAATATATTAATGGTTGCTCAGAAAACATGAGCATGAACACACAACCAGCAGCACAAAAAATTGGACTCTCTCTGTATTTTACACTGCATACAGACAGGTAATCACACAACAGATCTTACTATAGATGGAATTCACAAATCAAACAAGAATTTTACATTTTCTGAAGAAAATGAGAGTGATGTTCTGTGAGTGCTCTGTGTGAGTGCTTTTAGTGCAATGCTATGTGGTTGCTAGGGTGGAAAATATGAGGTAAGTGGTGCTTGCCCGCCACAGTATTAGGATGTCATAGGTGGTTTTGCTAGGGTGGTTGCTAAGGAATTTCTAGATGGTTGCTATGTGGCTGCTTCCTGGCTAAAGGCTTTTTTCACACATTATAATGTCTACCATCCGAAAATCATAGGCCTGATCACTTCACATCTCTCAACAAGCCACAAAAGATTTGAGGTGTTATTCATACCTTGGTAAGCACCAGTAATTAGTATGAATCATAAAGACTATTAAACAACCTGTATCAGTACTTTACACAGAATATGGATCTCACATTTACTCTCTCTTTTAAACACACTTGCCTACAGTTGTTCATATATTCTTGTCAATGGTTTAGTAGCCTAAATCACATTGATTTAAAGACAGACATTTTGAATCACTGAAGCACACAATGAAATAAAGAGACAATAAAGAGAATTTATGCTGCATATAAAACTTGAGAACTAATAAAATGTGCCAGTGGCATGATGCTGACACACGCACACACTTATGAAAATACAAATAAGGTCCAGCTGTACAGCCGCTGATCTGAGACCAGGGCTAATGAAGACTTTGCTTTTGGCCATGACAGTTGTGCCAAATGGGCCTAAATGATCTGCTTAGAGGTTTCTTACACAGCTGTATTTTATTGGCCTTTACTCCAACTGGCTCATTCATGACAGTGACTGAGCATGTGCAAATCAACTCTCAATCAAAGACTGACTAGTTTATAAAGCAAAGACAATAAACATGTTAAAAAAAATCCACCTAAATAAACACATCCCAAGCCTGTAGGACTGTTTTATGTCATTTATACACTACCACTCAAAGGTTTGGCATCAGCAAGATTTTAAAAAATAATTATTATTATTTATTCAGTAGGATGCATTTAATTGATTAAAAGTTACAATAAAGACATTTATAATGTTACAAAAGATTTTTATTTCAAATAAATGCTGTAAATGCTGTAAATATGAAGCAGCACAACTGTTTTCAACATTGATAATAATCAGAAATGTTTCTTGAGCAGCAAAGCAGCACATTAGAATGATTTCTGAAGGATCATGTGACACTGAAGACTGGAGTAATGATGCTGGAAATTCAGCTTTGATCACAGAAATAAATTACATTTTAAACTACACTATTTTCAATTGTAATTGTATTTCACAATATTAATACTATTGTTTTTGATTGAATAAATACAGTCTTGGTGATACTTCTACAAAAACTTTTTTACATTTTTTTATTGTACCTACCCCAAAATCTTTAATGGTAGTGTATGTGAGACCGACAGAGAATCATTAAGTAATGTGAAAATGTGTTTGTCCTGAAACAGAGCAGAGATCTGCCTTACCCAGCCATGACCAGCACAGATTTGTCAGCTCTCATGCCAAAGTCATAGTGATCCTGCTGAGAGAGCTGCTCACTGCAGAGCTTGGACATCTGAGTCATCTTTCTCGCAAGAGTCTTACTAAACTCAAAGCCCTCATAGTACAAGATCACCTTCAGGGAGAGAGAGAGGTTTTAAGATTAAAGGTATTGGAGAACTGCCAGGGCTGTCAGATAAGACATGCTAATATTGAAAGACTTCATAGGACTCATGTTACTGTGGGATAGTGTATTGTTTGGGGGATAGAGTGCACTTCCCTAGTTCCCTAAAATTGTTTTGTTGCTTTATTTAAAGGTGTTTGTTTGCATTGGACAAAATCTGGTGAATTGATTCATCTACTAATATTTATTATCATTATTTAATTTTAATTAATAATTATATATAAAAATATATATAAACCAAAAAAACACTGAAAATACAGAAAAATGAAAGACAGGAAAATTTCAATATAGTTGGATATAATGCATTTACTTTTTACCAATTAAGTTGTATTTTTGGCCCTTTGTAGTTAATGGTTTGGGCACCTCTGCTCTAAATGAGCCAAATTATTCAATCATTTCTTACTTTGTAAGAGTGTGTTGAAGTAAAAAGTACATTTTCCAACCGACTAGTTGTGGAAATTTACAAATAGCATATGACAGTAGTAGGACACCAGTTTCCAATGCATTGAATTTCCACTGTTTTTCTATGTAACATGCGCTAGACAGATATACAGTTGGATTTAATGCAATATTTACTTTCAGACAATCAAGTTTTTGGCCCTTCATAGTAAAAGGTTTGGGCACCTCTGCTCTACATGTCTACCTCTGCTCTGCTCTGCTTCTAATAATTAAATTATTTCATAATTTTACACATTTTAGAATTAAATTTTACAACCAATCAATTGTGGAAATTCACAAATTGGTAATCTCACCGGTAGGACACCAGTTTCCTCGTATTAACACACACACATGAACAAACAAAAGCTTTTAATGAGTACACGCATTAGATGAGCAGCGGCATCTCTGACCCCTCTACTTCTCACCTAGTGTGATTTATCATCATTACTGGGATCAGACCAGGTAGTTTAATCACACACCTCAGCGATAAGAGCGTAGTTGGGCACCATCATGGCTATGGGTCGGAAGAGGGCACAGTGATGAAAGCAGCACACGTCATCACCAATTTTATCTCTCTCCCCTCAAACATGAACCGAGGTAGCTGCAGAACACAAACACAATCTAAACACATGCAGCTGCACATTTCCTGTATAACTGATGACAATGCATGTGTGCATGTGTGTGTGTGTGTGTGTGTGTGTGTGTGTAATACCCTGGCTGCCTTGGCGTTTCTGATAGTGATGAGTTGTTGAGCGATGACTGACAGCACCTCGATGTTGATGCGATTGAACTCGTCAAAGCAGCACCAGGCACCAGACTGAGCCAAACCGCTGAAGAACGTCCCCATCATCTAAACACACAACTGCAATATAACACTTGCAGCAAACTGAATACTGAACCCTCTTAACATAAAATTACTTTACAACATAAAGGTAATGCATAAGAGTTAGGGGCCGGTAACACAGAATGCGTTTTTGCATTCCATTGTGCAGTATTTTCTTTTGTGTTTCCTTTTGCAGTGTCTCGTGCATAACAAACACAGTGTTCTAAAAACACGGCACTCAAGTTCGATAGATAGATAGATAGATATAAGATAATGTCTGAAATGTTTCTTCCATAACAGTGTTTCTTACACACTAAATTTTTAAAAAATACTTAAACTTCTGTTGTTTTTTTTTTTCATTCCACTGCCCTGTGCCTCACATTTTTAAACACAAAAATGTGTCCTGTGTGAACCCCTTAAACCACCATATGTAATTGTCTTTAGCACAATGACTATGATAAATCCGCTACAGTGATAAATTGGTCAGGCTGATAAATCCGACTGATGTTTGGACATTTCAAGTTTATTGTCCAAAAATCATGCCTCTTTCCCATAGATTTTTTTTATAGTTTCAAATGTACTATAACATGACTGAAAAATCAAATCAACTGCCTACATTTTCTTTTTTCAATTATTTTTGTGTAAACTTTTGAGAACATATTTCATTATACAAGTGTACATATCATTTATACAAGAAACTGTATTATACATATTGGCCTCTGGTCACTCTGCTCCTTAAATATTGACATAGGCCACAATTCAATCACTTGAATTGTGACTTGAATATGATCTAACCACTGTGGGCAGTTTTAGAGATGGAATAAGAAAATTCCCTCCTCCAACATCTCTGAAGGAATTGGCAAATGCTCTGATATACAACATTCCAATGGAGACTATTCAAAGGTTGCATGAATCTATTCGAAGAAGGTTGGAAACTGTATTAAAGGCAAATGGTAAAACACTTAATGAAGTAACATTGCCTTTTTCCCAGGTGTTCACATTATTTTGTCCAACCCCTGTAGATAAATGGCAGATGAAAATATGAAGCAGTAGTGATGAATTGATTTCATACTGTTTAAAAACAGTATACTGCTCCACAGGATGTCATTCTCACATGCCCCCCATGTACTGAACCACAGCAAACCCGTAGGCAAAGGAATGATTTACAGAAAGAGCTATATGGTAAAACAATGTTCCAGTGATAGAATAAAAAAGACAAACAGTGAACAATGACTATGACTTTTTTTAAGGCCTAGTCAGAATCTTTCTGACATATGACTCCTCCAGCAAACACTTAACACTGGCCATAAATAAAGACAGCCTGCTGGGTAAAGCTCTTAGATAGATGTCTACAGTGGTTTTCACGTACTGTACAGAGAGCTCCACTTGGGCTCTGCTGCCCCCTAGTGACAGATACGATTAATTCACTCTAATATTACAGGAAAACACAAGTCTCTATCTCATATTGGTTGTCTAGATGCTTAAAACAATAATGAGGAAAAAAGAAAACAGAAGTTGAACTGACAGATTAGTACCTTATAGTCGAGTCCATCTGAACAGTGAAAGACCACACACTGGATTGCCAAAGCTTTCCCAAGGTCTTTAGTGGTCTCAGTTTTGCCTGTTCCTGCTGGACCTGCAGGAGCTCCTCCCAAATCTAACTGCAGCGCCCCCATCAGCCAGAGGTAACATCGATCCTAACATAAAAAAGCAAACAAACAGGCAGTTCACACACACCTGATTAGCACAATCATGCTCTTTAATAACTCTCACACACAACATTCACATAGATCCATGCATAAATTGTAAATTTATTTGTTACACACACTTTAGTATGAGTGGATAAACTGTTATTTCTTATGCGTGACATGCAATCTGATGTTTGACAAAGTTTAGCAGGTTTAGGGTCAGAGGCAGGATCAGAAATCAACCAAGGGCAACAATGTCACCCAAAAAGCCCAAGATATTTAAAATGTGGGGCAAAAAGGCCCCTGCAGTGAATTTCTTAATCAATTTCAATCAAAATCGGCCAAGAATTTAAAATTAAAATTACAATTCTATCAGAGCTTTATCATTTTTTAAATAATATATATTGTACATTATTTACAGCTGATTTTAATTTTATAGTAAACGTTATAATTTATATAAAGTAAAAGCCATCATTGTTCAGACTGCAAATTTATTTTCATTAATTAAAATTCAAATGTATTTTATATAATTGGACAAAAGTTTGTATGTTTTACAGCATATGTATATATTAAATACATAGCAAATCATAAAAAAAACGCATTTATATACCGTCAGTGGAGTGAGCACCAAACAAGGACATGCTCCCAAATATTCATATCCATAGACATAATGTGAGAGAGCCATCCGAGCCACACAGTCATCCAGGTCCACATCCCAATAATATCGCAACTACCTCTGCCACTCAAAATTATCACTGGAGTCCACCTACAAACACACACACACATAACCCCTGGAACTATCAGACATTCTGATGAAGAAAACTCATCTACATCTCATCTACATCCCTCTAGGCAGTTGTCCATGTCGCTGCACCACATGAGCTGAGAGATGGTCAACACCACCTGCAGAAAAGCACAGGTGACAATCGCTCACACTCAGAGACGCACATAAACAATCTCACCTAGACAAGCACAAACCTGTGAGGGATGCCCAGCCACAACACACTCCACTCTGGGTTTGCTCTGGTAGTCAGCAATTGCAGCTTTACTAAGTCTCCTAAGAGAGGAAAAATTGTCCCTATTTTACCCAGCACTGGGTTGTATTTAACCCAGCATTTTTTAGAGTGTACAGCACAGACACACACATACATATTGTTAACATGATCCTCTTTTATTTTATAAATCCTTGCTATTTGGTCCATGTACTTTCAGATAATTTGTTTTCTCATTTTTGTTTTCTCATTTTCAACACGTAAAAATGAATCAATTGTTCACTTATCATTTATAATGTTATTTATAGCATTGGTGTACATTTTGACCATTTCATTGGGGGGGTACAGTAATTCCCAAACATTTCACTTTTTTTTATCCAAAATGACATTTATCTATGGAAAATGGAAACACAGGTAGGACCTATTTGAAAATCATATTTAATGTTATTACAATAAAAAACAGCACTAATTATTACACATTATACACATTTCTGCTTCATATGACATGTGTAGTAAACAGAATTTGGTTTGCAACAATATTTTATTAAAGTACAAAGACATTGACTGTGTTATATCAACTGAATTAATGCTGTACAGAAGATGGGGCGGTTCAGTGCTGCCCACACGTGCAAATTAAATATTTAAGCCATAAACTGATTTGTACATAATAAAGGAAAACTAAAAATCTAATGCAAAAACGAGCTGTCTTTTCCTGTCATGCTATTCCTTTCCAAATAGGAAATTAAATGGTCAGAATGTTCACTGACCACAAGACCAGGGTCTAGATTTGTTTTTTGTTTTGAATACAAAAATGAGAAAACAAATGTAACACTTAGGAAGCACATATTCACTATTCACTATTAACATAGAGATGTAGAATATGGTCATGCAGATTCAGAATATGTGCTATGTTAATAATATGCATGCTAATAAGCAATTAGTTAATAGTGAGAACTGGTCCTTAAAATAAAGTGTTACCAAACAAAGTAGCCAAAGGTACACTGACCCTATTGGTATTGAATTTGTCTTATATGAAAAGAAAAGAAAAGAAGAAAATTCACCTTTTCTCCTTCAGGTGACACCATGGTTAAGATGTCATTGGTGTACTGTATTTTGTCACCAGTCTCGCCCTCTCCAGGGGTAAGCAGGGCGAACTCCAGCTGGGATATTGCGTCAAAACACTTCCTCAGATGAGGCTGCACAGCCCGAGGGTTCCGCGTCTGAGCCAAAATCTCCAACAGTTCATCATTAGACAAGAAGTAGAACCTGAGCCACCTAAAGAAGTGAGAGAAGTCATGGCACGGCACCAAGAGAAATCAGCATTCTGATGAGAAACTGCTGTGAGTGTGTGAGTGTGCATAGGAACCTTGGGAAGATGGGCTTGAAATGATAATTACGCATGAATCGTACAGTTTAACAATCAGAAACTGTGAACAAAGGTTCTAACACACTCTTACCTGAATATCATCAGTTTCCCCAAGGATAAACATATCCTTGGAGTCCCGATGGGGCAGCACCACAAACTCTAAAAATGTTCTTTTAAATTGTAATAATATAATGTAATTAAATTATGTAATTAATTATTATTGTTTGAAATTCATTCCACAACCACGGAGCATAGTAAGAGAAAGCTGATTTTCCATGCTCTGAATGTACCCCGGGTATTTCTAATTGAATCCCATTTGAAGATCTGGTGATATAATTCTTTCTACGTAGGCATAAAAGACTAGATATGTAATTTGGAAGCATGCCCAACAATGCCTTTACAGTATACATTAACATTTCTTCTTTGATATAAAGAGGACCAACCTACTTTATTATACAGCAAACAATGATGAGTACATGAGCAAGCATTTGTTATAAATCGCAATGCAGCATGATAAACACTATCCAGCCTTTTCAATAAATACGTAGAAGCATGCATGTAAATAACATCTCCATAATCTAGAATGGGTAAAAATTTATTTTTTTAAATAAAAATTTTAAACATTTTCCTTTGCATTGAAGCAATAACGAAAACTAAAGAAATGCCTGAAGACTCGCACCGTGTCTACACCAGATGTGACAAAATACTATAGAACCCATTATAATCGGTGATGCGGCCTACACTGGATGTGGCGCAGCATAGCACGACAAATCCCCTTAAATAATCCATAAAAATTATCAAAACACTTTAATATTTGTCCAAATATTTCTTAGGGCCACTGTAGCCCAGCAGCACACTGTGTTCTGGGTAGACGGGATGTCTTCAGCTTTGACTTCCAGTGAGTAAATATTGTTTTATACATTTTATGTAAAAATAAAAGGCTGTCACAAAGTATTGACATACGTACAAGCAAGGAATAATCCATGCACCATTTATTAAACAGTTTGACACTTGTCTCCTAATTATCAGGTGAAGGAGGAACATCACTTGATGTACACAGTAGTGCTGAAAGGATTGTCACACCTCCCCTGTTACTTCTTGTTGTCCTGCTGGCAAGTGTTCAATACCTAGTTGCTTAAGAATGATCCGATACTGATTAAAGTATACTAGCTCAGTTACTCCGTATAAAATATTTAACCAATATCAAACATTTAGACACACATTTTTATTTGCCTGACTAAATAAAATAAAAATAAATAATGTAATGCACAAAAATGTTTTATTGTGTTTTGGGTTTTAATTAATGACCGGATGAATGTACATTATTTCTTGCATATAAATCAAGATCTTGTCACTCTGGTGAAAAATCAGAAATATTATCCTGCTGAGTACACACCAATTTACCAAACATATAAATGGACATGAACTAGTTATTTGAATTAAAACAACTTTATTTTAAGAGACTGCAGAAAGCACAAATCAACTAGTATTTTTATGTATGAAATCAGTTAAAAATGCTATTTTGTTGTGTTTTTCTGACCAATGGAAGATGAAAGGAGTGTTTGGGATACAGGTACTATTTTTGCAATACTACTACTACTACTACTAATAATAATAATAATAAATGAACTGATAGTTCAAATATGCCATTTCCTAAAGTTAGAGATTTAGGTGTCATGTTTGACAGTAATTTGTCATTTAAAGGTCAGTTACGGAACATCTTTATTCAAGACGCAGAAAAGTTCATTCATAACTTCAATGCTGCATTACTGTAAAACTTGTATAGAGATGACCCACTATAAGCTGCAGCTTGTTTAAAACGCATAGTTCCAATCATAAAATTCCCCTTAAAACTGCTTTGGAATAATGTGAATTGTAAAAAGCATTATACCACTTAAACTGAATTGAACTGATATTTTTTTTTTCAAAGTATGTGAAACCTTTCAAACAGTAATATGCTACATTGCTTATACAACAACAGTATGTTGCATGTTTAATTCAGAAAGTTGTCTCAAAAGTATTAGTACTAACCTTTAATCAGAGTTAAAGGCTTTCTTCCCTTTTGACAAAAGACAAAGAACAGTCAAATAATAAACACAATTATAAATAAAACCTAACCAATGTGCACACTCTTGAATGTCCAGAGGTGGCAGCTCAGAATATGAAACGCAATGATATGTTTGAAAGGGACCAGTAATAAAACGTAACACACTATGGAAAACGGATTCCAATTCTTGTTTATTAATAATAATAATAATAATAATAATAATAATAATAATAATGAAGTGAAAAATATATTGCACTCTTATATTATATAACCAAGATTTGTGTCTGAAATAAAATTAAATTCCATTTTAGCTTAGGTTTGGAAATAAAATTAACAAAAATACCATTAAAATATAAATATTTCTCAGCTTCTGGTATTGTAAATCAAATTAAGATCGAACAACAACAACAAAAGACTGCAGCTGTATTACTTCCGGTTCATTCATTGCACATGCAATAGTGTAAGTCAGGGAAGAGAAGAAACATTAAGAAAAGAAAAGAAAAGAAAAGAAAAGAAAAGAAAAGAAAAGAAAAGAAGAAAATTCACCTTTTCTCCTTCAGGTGACACCATGGTTAAGATGTCATCGGTGTACTGTATTTTGTCACCAGTCTCGCCCTCTCCAGGGGTAAGCAGGGCGAACTCCAGCTGGGATATTGCATCAAAACACTTCCTCAGATGAGGCTGCACAGCCCGAGGGTTCCGCGTCTGAGCCAAAATCTCCAACAGTTCATCATTAGACAAGAAGTAGAACCTGAGCCACCTAAAGAAGTGAGAGAAGTCATGGCACGGCACCAAGAGAAATCAGCATTCTGATGAGAAACTGCTGTGAGTGTGTGAGTGTGCATAGGAACCTTGGGAAGATGGGCTTGAAATGATAATTACGCATGAATCGTACAGTTTAACAATCAGAAACTGTGAACAAAGGTTCTAACACACTCTTACCTGAATATCATCAGTTTCCCCAAGGATAAACATATCCTTGGAGTCCCGATGGGGCAGCACCACAAACTCTAAAAATGTTCTTTTAAATTGTAATAATATAATGTAATTAAATTATGTAATTAATTATTATTAATATTAAATCACATTAATATTATAAATAATATTGATAAATATATAATCATATACACAATATAGACAATTTGACCTGACCATGTTTTGCTTAAGTGTCATCTGACATTATCAAGATGAATTTGTTCTGACACTGTTTAACTCTATGTGTGAAATGTTGAAGGTGTCTGAATAAATTTTGGTTTGACTGTATATACTGTATATGCACACACACACACTGTATTTTTGATCAAATAAATGCAGCCTTGGTGAGTATAAGAGATTATATTTTTAAAAATCATACCAACCCCAAACTTTTGAATGGTAGTGTACTCCTAATAGTGTACTCCTGGTAGTGTACTCCTCTCATAACAGCCCAATTGCTGGGTTTGTCCCTATTTTACCCAGCACTGGGTTGTATTTAACCCAGCATTTTTTAGAGTGTACACTATGTTATGGGGTTCAGACATTTTTCCACAGTCTTAAATGCAAAATACAGCGGTTAACTTCAAACAAGGAGACTGTTGAAGAGCAATGACACTCTAGCCAACCTCACCCACCTTTTCTCGCATGCTCTCCACATTCTCTTTGAGACAGGGCACCACGTTGTTTTTTGGTAGTCCTTTCTCCAGCTGGCTGACATATTTGGCAAACTTGTTCACCTGCCTGCTCAGCAATTCTGCGTCCAGCTCATCAAACTTATTCTGCATCAAAGAGATAATTGTCCATTTGACATTTAGAGGACACTTTCGTTCAGAATGGCTTCCAGCACACCGTTTGCAGGGACACTTCATCTGAAGCTATCTAGCATAAAGTGTCTTATTTAAGGCCGTAATTATGACAAGCATGAGTATGTATCTCAGTAACACTTCAGTTGCTGTGTCCCTGCTCCTCAGTACTTTGGAACTGGTCTTCAACCACTGGATTAAGAGATGTTCAAGTGCTAGTGATCAACATAAAGAAATATACTATACAGTTTAAAATGAGATAAATCAATAAATACCATATTATCATGATGGGTGCATCACAAGTCATGTGATTTCAGTAAACGGGGCTTCATTACAACTGTTTCGAAATGCTTCGAAATTTCAATGGTGCACTGCTAGGGGGTGATGTTTTCTGTGAACCCACAAACCCGTGTCTGTATTGTTTTTATCTAATCTCAGATAAGATTTATAAAATGTCAACGTTTTAAAGACACATCTGTATAATAAAAGGAAGAGTTTTAGTTTTTAGTCTCTTATTGGCCTGCTTAGAAAAGTTCTCAGCATTTATTTGAAATATAAATCTTTTGCAACGATTACAAGACAAGTACTAAGAACAAGTACTAAGGAGAGATCAGATCACACATCAGTGCGACAGTCACAGGCGGTAAACAGTGGAGAGATGCGAGGCACGAACACTGTTCAAGCTCTCCATTAATTCCTGCTTGTAGTAATTTAATGTGTATATATTTTGAAAGCATTGAATCGCTATAGAAATCGCGATTCATTCGATTCTTAACTTTTTTAATCGATTACTGTCCGAAATCGGCGACTCGCGATTCAAAAATCCATGTTTCAGATCGATGCATTGCATCGTCAGGGTTTGTAATCGATGCATCGAGAAAACGAGTGAATCGTTACACCCCTAGTAAGTAGATAATCTAAAACTTTCCAATAAAACTATATGCAGACACCTTTTTTTTTTTTTTTGCAATTTTATGTGTCCATAGTAGCCGATTCAGCTCATATATTACAAAGTGATTTACATTTACATTTAGCAGACGCTTTTATCCAAAGCGACTTACAAATGAGGACAATGGAAGCAATCAAAATCAACAAGAGTAATGATATGCAAGTGCTATAACAAGTCACAGTTAGCTTAATGCAGTACACGTAGCAAGGTTTTTTTTTTTAATCATATAATAAATAAAAACAAAACAGATAGAATAGAAAAAGAACAGAGCAAGCTAGAGTTAGAGGCCTTTTTTTGCTTTTGTTAATTGTATAATAAATAAAAAGAAAACGAAGATATTATATAATAATATTGTATATCTATAATAGAGCATAAATATAGTTTACATTAAAAACAAAAAAAAATATTTTGGCTGAAAGAGGTATTTGCACATTTTAATAAAATGTTGTTTATAAAACTAACTCTTTATTAAGGCGCACGTTAATAATATACAATAAAGTTGTAAATATTTTATTCGTAATCTGTATATTAAATTAAAGTAACTTTTTCTTATCATATCATTCCAGGGGAACCCCTTCACTCTGCTATCAGCTCACTCATCTGTTAAAACCTCCTGGTTCAGTAATCAGTGAATTGTTGACTCGAAAACCGCATCTGGCACCAGATCATGAAAGATCATCCAAAAAAAATTAACCCTATCCTATTGATGTTGTGAGCTATATTCAGTAAATTTGCATAAATCCATATCAGCTATATAAATAAAAAATAAAGTGTAAAGCATTTCATCAACTGAGGTCAAGGCACAGATCACAAAGCAAACATCTCTTTAATCATTTCAACAGCTGTAAGCACCACATAGAAAAGAAAAAATAAATGCCCAAATAAATAAAAAGATCGAGATTTAAAGTAAAAGGTGACATGTGCTTTGCTGGACATCAGTAGCAACTTTTTTTAATTTGGCATTTATACCATTTTAAGCTCAATGCTAAGAGTGTCAGTGGCTGGGAATGGTGCATGACACAAGACAAATCATTTACCTCTGAAATATAACAGGAAAATCTTCTAATTTAGAAAAACATTCTTGTCCCTGACATATGAGACCACAGTATTTCTGTCACTTTTAAAAATCATGATCTCGCTGATGTACAATCTTCAAACCCCCCTTGTTATTTAAGGTCTCTGCATTCCTCCATTAGTTGGCTTTACTGTGTGTCTCTGAGATCCTGGCGAAGGTTCGAGGGCTTATATGTGCGATATAATCCGTCTGGAAGCGAGAATTCGGTGTGCGTCGCCTTTTCCTTTCACCTTGTGTGGTGAAGAACGCATCCTGGAAACGCATGCTGGACGCCATGGACTGCAAAGCACACATATACAAAACAACACTCTTGAAAAAAAACACAAAAGGTCAAGTATTCGCCGACCGCAGTCGCATTCAACCAACATATATAATATTTTGAGTAGAAGGTATTAAAGGGATAGTTCACCTAAAACTAAAAAAATCTTTTCCTTACCCTCATATCATTCCAAACGTCTTTCGTTCATCTTCGCAACACAAATAAAAGTATTTTTAATATTTTCTCATCATTTTTGACCATTGAAAGACCAAGAAATCACAATTTTCAAGCTTCAAAAAGTCGTACGAGTTCTTCTCATGAATCGAGCGGTTTAATGCAAGTCTTCTGAAGAGAATACTAAAAATTCTGAAGAGAAATATTAAAATATCTTTATTTGTGTTCTAAAGACAAAGAGTCTTATTGATTTGGAATGACGTAAGAGTGAATAAACAATGACAAGAGTTTTCATTTTTGGGTGAATGAGCCTTTTAAAGAAAGTTCGGGAAGTGAGAACTCACCAAACGACCTTTGACCTTTTTGGGCAGGTCTTCATCCAGTGTGTAAATGTCCTCTCTCTTCGCCAATATTTGGGATCCATCTTCAAATTCCACCTACAAACAAGAACACAGAACAAACCATGGCTGATTATTAGGGTAGCAGTAAAGCAGCAGTACTTGAGAGAATATGACTATGAGTGTGTGTTTACCTGGTACATATATGAAGTGTTAGAGCCAAGGTACTTGGCTCCATAAAAAAGTCCATCGGGCCACTTCACCTGAACAGCCTCCCCCACTTCAGGAGGCCCAAGCTGGGAACAATCTCGGCTCTGCGGGGTAAAAAAAAAAACAGATTTCTCTCAGATGTCCGAATGTCAAACTAAAAACATAGTGCTTATATACACCGAACTTTGTGAAAAAGAACTACAGTAAGCTCATGTTCACACACAACGCTCTGCACTTACTCCTGATTTCTCTCAACATGGCAACACCAGAGCTGTCAGTCAATACATGGAAACAAAGTAACTGGAGTTACTTATTTGAAAAAGTAACTCAGATATTTCCTTCTAAATGAAAAAGTAATGCGTTACTTTACTAGTTACTTAAAAAAAGTAATCTGATTACGTAACTTTATCCCCTTTTAACATTACCATAACTTTTAACATTACCCCCAACACTGGTCAGGACCACTGTAGAATCCCATGACTGTAGTCTATGTCAAGGTCAGTAAGTGTCTTTATGAGACTTTTATGAGATGGCAAGGTTTTCAAATGTCAAATGGTATAACCCTGAAAAAAAAAAACACAATCAAAATCAATTTTAATATTTTTTTATTTGTAATGTTTTGAAAAAACTATTTTGAAAAATATCTATTCATAGAGTATGATATGGTGTTCTTGTTTTTTGTTTGATGGTTAAACACAACTTATTAAAATATACGCACAGCACTGGAGCTCCGTGACTGGTGCCTGTGACAGGTGATGAAAACCACATACGGCCAATCATCAGGCTCCATGGGAACTCCAGCTGCGTGTGCACAGGTGACATGGAAAGAGGTTGGGCAACGACCACATGAGCACTGAATACACGCGCCAGACAGCCTCTTTATCCTGTTCCGGCAATATATACACTTCTACAGAGAGAGAGAGAGAGAGAGAGAACGACATTAAATTGCTCAGCTTTGATTGGCTGTTAAGACTTTTGCACTTGTTTTGCAATTTCTACCATCTACGAGTGTGTGTGTGTGTGTGTGTGTGTGTTTATTACTCGCCAGTTTATATCTCTGAACAGGTATAGCACTGATGTCAATAGGAGCTCTCTTCACCACATCAGTGAACTTCACCTCAGGGAGACCCACAGCACACATCACATGCGCCCATCTATAGAATGCATAATATATGAACCACTTGAAGCATTCACTATTACTAAGAACACTAGCCTGACCGAACTCTTATTTGAAATACCGGACAATGTGTTAAAAAAAAAACATACTCAATCAGGAGATTACCTGTCATCTGAGGTTCTTTTTAACGCACCTCCCCTCAGGTTACACAAAGAGCATCCCTGGTATATAACACACAAACAGACACAGTCAAACATGTAAGTAGTCCATAAATAATGCTGATGCAGAAAATAGTGAATGTTTGAATTATTACGTACAGCTGCCAGGTCTCCGCTCACACATCGGTCACAGGTCCACACTGGGCCGACATCATGAGCAGCAACACCGTAGCAACCTGTGGACCAATCAAACCAAACTGTTATATTCTCTATTACGGCAAACATGTAAGTAGTCCATAAATAATGCTGATGCAGAAAACAGTGAATGTTTGAATTATTACGTACAGCTGCCAGGTCTCCGCTCACACATCGGTCACAGGTCCACACTGGGCCGACATCATGAGCAGCAACACCGTAGCAACCTGTGCAAACCAAACTGTTATATTCTCTATTACGCCAAGCTGTTTTTTTGTGCGTTTACTTAAGATATTAATTTTTAAATGTATTAACACATTTACTCAATTATGCTTTCTAAAAGGTCAGAAATCATAAGATTAGTTGCAACTATTTTATTATATTAACAGCCCTATTTTTAAATTGATTAGTAACAATATTTATTGTAAAAAGCGTGATACAAAAAAAGAAATAAAAATGTTTCCCCTCCAGCTTATACATCTAACATGGTAAGTGAGCAGAAAAAGATTATCGTCTATTTAATGCAAAGTAAAGCTTTTCAAATAATATTATAATAATTAGCTTAAGTACAATGGCAATTCAAAAGCCAATTATTTAATTAGCAATTAATTTAGGTTTAAATCAAAGTCAAACAAAAAAAGAAAAAGTAAATGAATGACCAATATTTTTGTCATATAGTACAAATGGTTCTTTATACAGGAAAATAATATTTTATAATTATTAAATCATTAATATGTATAACTCAATAATATATTAAAATATATTTACTTATGTTTGAATTTTTTTTTTTAAAGAAATTAACACTTTATTTAGCAAGGATGTATTAAATTGATCAAAAGTGAGAGTAATGACTTTCACATTATTACAGAATATTTCTGTTTTGAATAAGTTCTGTTCTTTTGAACTTTTTGAATTTTAAGAATCTTGAAAAAAAAAAACGTATCACCACAAAAGTATTAAGCAGAGCATTAATAAATAAAAGACTTCTTTAAAAATCATTAAAAATGTTTGAATGGTATTGTAATTTAATATTCAGTTTTTAGTAATATTTTATAAAGGGGGTCCACTGCCAAGCAATCATCATAGTTGGGTTTTTTTTCATGTGTTATGCGTGTTGTTGAGAGACCTCAGTGACGTACTGGCATGAACTTGAACACAGCAGCTATTGCAGGCCACAAGAGGACTGGATCCATCCTCCTCCAGCAGTGTGTTCAAGGGACATGGGCCCTCCTGGTACGCAAAGCAAATTTCAGGGATCAGAGGTGGTGATCTCAAGCTCGCCTCCTGAGAACATGACCCCTGAGACTCTGTGGCAGTACTCGTCAAGACATCGTGCCTTCTCTCATCTAAATTATCAGGCTGTGAGAGCAAAAACAAGAGTCTGAATTATGTGTGTCACAAAGCACATATGCACAAATCAGTACATAGTATCTGTCTACATCAGTTACCTGACAGTATGGCATGAAAAGGGTGCAGACAGCACAGTGTGGAGCGCTTTTAGCTGCAGTCGTGTTGTACTCTCGTTCATACTGAAGATGAGCTTTTCTGTGTTGCCACAGATGCACTAAAGGCTTTGCCCATTCCTCAGTTTCCGGCTCCTCTTCTTTAGTCGCACACTCCTCTATAGTCTCTGAGTCACACACACAAATAAATATTTACTCTAAGGCTGTCATGTATGATTAATTATAACTTGACGCAGCTTCTTAAAAGCGCATGTGCGCACGGTTTGAGACACTGAAAAACAGCAGGACACAAGAGCCAACGATGTCAGTCTGCATGTGTACATTCTTCTTATAATACCTATTCCTAATTGTAAGTGTTTATTGCACATAATAAAATGAAAGCGGTTAAACATTCACCATCATCGCTGGCAGCCTGCTGTTTCACAGCACTTGGCACTGCTCTTGCCGTGGGCTTTCTGAGGGGGTGACGCCAGCTCTTGGTTGTCTTCTTAACAGTTTGCATACGATACTGTGAGAGCAAAAATAAGAGAGACAAAGAGGCGGTCAGTGAGAGAGATACACTTTCCAAAAATATAAAATACTGTTGCAACCTTCATTGTGCATGTGTGTGTGTATATGAAGAGTTCATTTGCAGAAACCGATAAACTCGTGTTTTTTCATTGTGCATTCCAATTAATCTCAATCAAACTGCAGTTAAGTTATTGTGATTAGGTAAAAAATAACTAACAAATACAGCTAACTAACACAATAAAAACATGATAACATAATAAAAAACATGATTTTTGACATTTTTAAAAAACGGAGTTATCTGTTTTTGCAAATAAACTCTTCATATATAGTGTGTGAACATTTATTAATGCTTTGACGTTGTTAAGCTTCGTTAACAAGGTGTTAAGGTGTGAACAGCAATTATGTGAGTGAGTGCTCTGATTTCGGTGTAGTGTAAAGAAATTTTCACTGGATTCACAACAGGTGTAAATGAATATACAATACCATTCAAAAGTTTGTGGTCAGTAAGATTGAAAAAAATTGAATTGATACTTTTATTCAGCAAGGATGCATTAAACTGATCAAGTCACAGTAAAGACTCACATTGTTACAAAAGAAATTGTATTGTTCTGTTTGAACTTTCTATAGATTAAATATAAATAAACATAACATAAATAACAAAATATACATAAACAATAAAAAAAAAACAATAAATATGAAAATTATGTGAAATTACAAAAAAAAAACATGTTTTTAAGCCCACCAGGTGTCTATGTTTTTTTGCATATATGATTTGAGTTGCTTAAATTTTTTATGCAAAATTTACTTTAGGTTTAGTTCAGTTTTGTTTATCTAAAAGAAAAATGACATAGCAAAACAAACGCCAATCAGAACACATTTGTTATTTAACATTCAGGAAAAAAATTTGATTTTACTGCAGACAAGTTCATCCAGTATCAGATGATTAAAATGGAAACCAAGTGATCAGCAAAATGTCTTGTCACCCCGGTCAAATGTTGATTGTGACGGAAGTTCAGAACTATATAGAATAGTATGTACTGCTTGTCATGGTGTAGCACCAGAACTCACTGTACAGACTTCCCCAGGCTCCAGGCCCGTTTCCACATACTCAGGGTCACTCATGGCATTCTCCTCACTGGATTCACTGCTGCTGTCAGCACCTTTATCTCCTGATTCACACGAATCAGAGTCGCTCACAGACCCATCATGCTCTGACTTCGCACATTCGTAATACTCCTGACCTTTGAACTCTTCCTCCTGAGGTTCCTGAGAGCCTGCCTGCTCACCGAGCACACAAGCTTTAGCTGGTTCCAACTCCACGTTCTGCTGCTTCAGATCTGGGGGTGCGTTTGGAGCCATGTCTGCACCAGAGCACTGCATGGGAATGGGCTCCAGGTTGGTCCAGGTCTGAGTGCATGATGAAGAGTTTGGGGAATCAGGGAACTTTTCTTGTTGGCACCCTGATTCGGACCACATGGTGTAGGGCAGCGAGTCATGAGCATAGTCTGTGAGACTGCTCCCACCTGTGGTAAGACCCACTACCAGCTCGGGCTGCAAGCTCTCAATGAGCACTGCGGGATTCTGGGAGCTGAGGTTTTTCCAAATGGTGAAGGTTTTGGACTCCATGAAGGAGCCCTGGAAGGATGTGAGAGAGCTTGACTGCTCTTCAAGACTTCTTTCTACTGAGTTATCGGTCATTTCAGAGTCTCGAGCGTCCATTAAATCCACGTCTGCTACGGTAGAACATTGCAAAATACCGTGAGTGGTTATTTTAAACTGCGAAATGGACTCATTTCGAGTGTTCTGGTCTGTGTATGGGCATGTGTGTTCATGCCCTTCCTGTTTGGACTCCCATTCCGGAACCAAGGAAGGAGATAATGGTTTTGCTATAAAGCTGTCTGAGACTGAGTTTTGTGATTGGTTTATGCCTTCTTGGGATGCAACGAAGGGCCAGTCGTGACAAGCTCTTTCAGAACAAGTCGCCACATCATCTGTTATAACAGGAGGCGAGTGTGATTTTTCCCGATGGAGAACAGGTGCACTGTTGTTCGGACTGTGAGGTCTGTGATTTGTAGTGTCGGGTCGGACAGCGAGAGTCAGCGAGGGCATTTCAGGTGCGAGGGATTGAGGATTGACTCTCTCTTCTGTGAGCTCGGGCATTAGAAGAGGCATCTCACAAAACTGAGTAGTCTGGATTTCAGGGTTTGTTCTGTTCTCTGAGGTTTCTGAATCCTGAGCCGAGTCTAGACGGATCGAGCTTTGCTCCTCGTAAAGTGCTGATGTGCCGCAATCGATGCTGCTTTCAGCCAAGATATCGGTGACTGCCTCTTCGGTTTCAATTTTAGCTTGTTGGGAATCAGCTTCCGAAAATAAAACCACAGCACCAGTGGAGTTAAGTCTCGACGAATGGGTCACAGGAATAGAAGGAGCACTTGTTTCTGGGACAGATTCACAGTTTAGTGTTTGATTAGGACTTTCAGTAGTTCTTTCTGAGTCCAGAGTCACATCCACAGTGACGTCACTCTCTGAGGTTGGTTCAGGTCCAGGCTGTGCAGTACAGCTTGTGTTTGTTGATACTTGACCTTCATAGAACTTTGAAGACGTCTGGGAGCTTGAGTGACCTGGATCGGGGTCACTCTGCCTGGATGTGGCAGGGGTCGAGAGTCGCTCAGGGGAAGCATCTTTGACTTGTCTAGAGGAGTGGGCAAGCAAGTCATTCTCCACTCTTGTTACTTTAACAACACACATTTGTCGACATGGACCAGAGAGCCCTAATAAGACAAAACAAGTGTCATGAAACAATAAAACAGGTTTTCTGAGATATAAACACACATAAGTATTGCACATACATTTCTGATTTTTAATGCTTATGCTCCCCAAGGATATGTGACCAAAAATACAGTAAAACAGTAACACTGTGAAATATTATTACAATTTAAAATAACTGTTTTGCTATTTAACATACTTTAAAATGTTATTTATTCCGGTGTTGGCAAAGCTTAATTTTCAGCAGCCATAAATCATTCTAATAAGCTGATTTGGTCCTCTTGAAACTTATTATTATTATCAGTGTTGAAAACATTTGTGCCGCTGCTTAATATTTTTGTGGTTTTTCAGGATTCTTTCAGAATTTATTTGAAATACAAATCTTTTGTAAAATTATAAATGTGTTTACTGTCACTTCAATCAATCAAATCTAATCAATTAAATCCATCGCTGCTTAATAATAGTTTTAATTTCCTTAAAAATATATTATACTGGCCTTAACGGTAGTGTGCATTTTATTTTAATTTATGCAGATAATTATTTTGTAATTTTTCTGACAGGCCAGTCAAAAATTATATCAAACTGAAATATATCACAAGTGTTCATTTGCATTCAGCAAAAATGCAGTGCTCTGATGAACTCGGACTTATTTAAAACAAAATGCAGTCTGATATTGATATGGCTTAACATAAATGGCATCTGTCCTTAATGTGAGTGTGTTATCAAATTACAGATTACATTTGAGAATTAATGCCACATAAAATAAATCTTGAAAATGCATTACATGTATTTCTGAATCAGAGAACAAATGCAAATGCTTATTTGCAGCAGTGATTATTTGTGGAATGTATTGTGAGCTTACAAAAATAACACTGATACTAGCCTTTTAATTGGCCTGAGTTCTGTGATTCTTTCTGGTGTTTCATTGGGTCTTCCTTATCCTTGTCTTTTGATGTTAAAGCTGCCCCTCTACTCCTCCGACTGCCCCCCTTCACTGGCGCAGTGTCCACAGTCTTCAGTCGTTTGGAGGATGTGCGTGGATAATGGAGACTGTTGACACAAAAAGATGAATCACGCACTGTCCAAGATTGTGAACTAAGCCTGTCAGTAAACTATGGAAGCCTGTTTCAGAATAAAAAAATAAAAAAGGTAATTGCGACTTTTTATCTCGCATTTGTGAGTTAACATCTCACAATTCGGAGAAATTGTGAGACATAAACTAGAAACTGAGTGTTATTAAGTCCAGTTCAGACAAAAAGTATTTTGCGAGCTTATATCTCACATATAAGTCATAATGGTGAGTTTACATCTTGCAATTCTGACTTTTTAACATGCAACTGAGAGTTTCTTTCACACAATTCTGAGAAAAATTGTGAGAAAAATGTTTGCGAGAAGTCACAAATTCCTTTTTTATTTTTTATTCACTGGCAGAAATGGGCTTCCACAGTAAACAGCATTTTTGCTCCAAATAATCTCTTATAGTGAATGACATCTGCATAAAAGATTTGTTTATTTTTTATTAAAAATAAAACATTTATGCTAATAGAGAAGGCATTTGGATATATGGCATCACATGGCTCTCTCTGTTTCAAACTATAATGTAAAGGTCAGATAAGTTTGAAGTATTTTGTAATATTTTGCTCAGACGCAGACTTGAATTTTGAGCAAAAAACATCACAATTGTACAGCACTGTTCTAGGCCACTTACTGTGCCTTCTTACATTACAGTGACAATAAAAAATGTCTGTACCAGTGTTATTATAGTATTATTAATATAATATTATAATATTAATATTTTGAATTAGCTTTTTTATAGTTTTCATTTTCATTTTAGCTTAAGTTTTAGTCATTTTGTTGTGGTTTTGTCATTCTTTTAAATATTTCTATTTAGCATTATTTTATTTCAGTTTTAGTAATTTTAATATTTCAACTTCAAGGTATTATATTTCAGCTCCTTTCCAAGGCAACATTCAAAAATTTTATTTAAGTTTTTAAGTTCAAGCTTTTTTTAAATCTAATATGTATATTTTATTTTATTTCAACTTCATTCCAAATAACGAAAATAATTTTTAATAGTTAGTTAACAATAACAACACTGGTCAGTACTTCAAGTGGCGATAGAGTCAGTCTCCAAACATCTGGTCTAGCTGTCTTTGGCTCTCTACTAAAGCAGAGAAGGTGAAGGGTCTTAAATAGACTAAAATGTCAAGTTGCTCAGCAAATTTCTCTTCACACTGTTGCTCCTCCATGACAGCAGTTGACCTGAAAGAGGAAACTGACCATAGTTAAACCATGCTAACACCTTGTGGTGGAGGGCGCTTTCCTGCGCCGCCTCTGAAGCCAGCTCTGCAGCTCTGGTGTGGTGCTGGGTGTGGCCAGGATGTGATCCAATGGACATGAGTCTTTGCCTTGTGTCCAAGCCTGATAGCGATCCGGCTGGAATCGTCTGACAAATGGATCCATGGAGATCTTCACCATGTCCTTACTGCATGTACACTGCAAGAGGACAGATTTCCCACAAAAAAAAAAAAAAGAGTGTCAAATGTTCACCAGCTGTAGATGACGGCAACGTGAAGGCACCAGATTTACATCAGCAACAGCTTAGTACCTGCGTAGCAACTTTTCCATAATCGATCCACCGGATACTTGCGAAATTGGTGGATTCAGCACAGTTAAAGCCGTGGTTGAAGCCAGCGTGGTAACCATACGGAAATGTGATCATAAACTCCCCCGCTTCCTGTGTTATCTGTAATAATATATCGGTTTATTGTGAATACATTCAAGGAGAACTGAGACACCGCATTGATTCTAAAAGACTGTGGATTGCCTTGTCAAATGGTATGCTGTATTTCTTTAGTACAGAGGGGGATATCAGAGTCATCTTGTGTCTCAGGAAGGCCTCACAGCTTTTAAAGCTGTTAGGAAAGAAACCTAAAGACAAAGACATTTATCACACCCAGTACAACACAAAGGAAATAATGATATGTAGATTAGCTAGATATACTTAGGGTGACCACATGCACTCTTTTTCCCAGACATGTTCTGGACGGTATTTTTAAATTGCCCAAAATGTCCGGGTTTTGGCTTTGTTTTCCTATAAAATTCATTTTTACAGTCATCATACAATATATGTGCACATATATGCATTGCTTTGACCGTTCTCTGTAGTTCCCACCTGTCCGAACTCCACAACTGGATGATTATGTACAATTCCTGCACGCTATTGGTTCAACTACTTATCAGTCATCATTATCCTCAGCAAGTATGAAAAAAAACACAGAAAAAAAAAAAAGCCAAAACCTGGACATTTTAGGCAGTTTAGAAATCCTGGCCAGAAAAAGAGGATGCATGGTCATAGATATTTTGTATACAAGCAAGTATGCAAAAATATTAAACAAATGATATTAAGACGTCAATAAACTGCACATTCCTTTAAAAGACTACTGTAAGTTTTTAAAGTTTTTACCTATAGCAAGACGCTCCAATCTCTTCCCATGTTCTGGAGGGATGGCATACCTGTGAAATTGGTATATTTATTTATTTATTTAAAAAAAAGGCAGAATTCCAGGTCCTCAGGGGTAGAAAGAAGATTGTTGCATACTCAAGAAACACAGGAAACCACAGCAAACCCTACCAGGATTTGGGCTCCCCAAAGTGCAGGTAGTTAATGCTGTAGAGGTCCATGTCCTCCGTGTGCCAGGAGAAGCTGGTCTTCCACATTCCAAAGTACAGATAGGGTGTGTTTACGCCCTGAATGGACACGCCACAATCCTCCTCAATCACATCCAAGATTGAGTTCAAGTGCCCGATGTTCCACTCTTCGATGTCCTGAAATAAGAGGGGCAAACACGATCTCAGCCATCTCCTGCTTACATGCTCTCGTTATTTCACTGTGTTATCCTTTGTCATAACATACACGCCTTTCACATTCCATTTGAGGTATGTTACGCTGGATGTTCAGAGGACAAGAGCTGTGCTCCGCCTGCATCCTCACCTCATCATAGAGCGTGCCGCTCACATCAGCACCATAGATGGGTGAGACGAATGTCAGATTCTTCCAGTACTTCCTCTCCAGATCTTCATAGTTCAGGTAGCGAGGTGTGCAGTACCTGAGTAGGTAAATCACACATCTCCAGATGGCCTTAACGAATATAGGTCAATCCATCATTTAAAGGAATCTTATTGCAGTGTGCAATAGAAGTCCAGAATATAACAATGCATACGTCAAGGAAGAAACCAGAGGTGTTTGTGAACTGCATGCCATTGTTTGAAATTTATTTTAAACAAAACTATTCCAATATAAATATTTTTTCAAATAATATATTTCACAACTATTTTGTTTATTTAGTTAATAAATCCGCTGTCCTTTATGCACTGCTTTGCTTTCTGGGTAATGTGAAATAATAACCTCGACTGTAGGTTATGGTGGAGTACTGTAAAAAGAAGAAGAGAACATATACTGCATGCACATGCTGTGTTTAAATGCCATTAGAGTAGAATAAAAGCCTGCTACTTTGAACCCAGATATGTGCACTTCTTCTGTGTTTGTCACTTACATGTCACTGTTGGCCAGTCTGCGGAATTCTTGCACAGTGAGAGGTTTCTTCTGGATGTTGTACTGGGTGAAGAGTCCTGATTGGCCAGCCACCATCTGCTGAATAGGTGCTTGGATGACGAAATCATCAATATCATCGTAATTGCGCCGTGGCTTCCAGCCCTTGGGTGGAATGACCTGTGGAAAGAATTAAGATCTAACATTTCATTTGCACTATATAGTCCACAACTGAGATATAAAGTTAGAGGACTACACATTATTATTACATTTTATATATTAGAGTTGTGAGCTTATGAATTTCAAAAAAAAGAAAGAAAAAAGCCCATCTCTCTTTTGTATTGCCCTCACTGACTGAACACAAAAACAAACATCCAATGGACTCATATTGTGCATTTAGATTTTGGACTTTTATTATTATATGTACAACATACACTTTTCCTATCAATCACATGCATAAACATACAAACATACCGACCTTGGCCAGTCCTGCACGTTGCGCTCCCTGAGACTCCATATAAACCAGGTACTGGTTGAAGTCCTTAAACTCCTCCATGGTAGGTCTGAAGGTCATGATCTTACAGGCAGGGTTAGCCGTGGCACTTGCCCCAACACCTGCCATCCTGACCTCTCCCTCCTGCCTCCAGAGGCTCTACCTGCAGAGCACACCACCCCTTCACAATCATGATTAACACAGCTTCTTCTTCCATGCATTTGACTGACTGTCTAGCTATTATGATTGTTTTTATATAATGATTTGGGTCCTGATGCTGATATGAACTTTACAGACAAATCACCCGACTAGGATTTCATCAGTGCGATCACTAACAGTCAAACCTACAAGTGTGTTTATTTACATCATCTACAATTCTAAAAAAAATTGCCATAATTCATTTTTGTAAATTACATCAGCCCTTTGTATCGTAATTAATGCACAATGCAGCAAGCCTGAGAGTGTCATTTATAAACGTTTAGTTGCATGAGTTTTGAACACAGGCCCACTCCCATAATCTGCTGATTAAAACAATGATATACAACCAGAAAAGCCGGACTAGATATAGCTGAAATACTTATATATATATATTGTGTAAACTCGCTTCGTTATTTTTATCGTTCAAATTATACTGTTTACTCTACTCGGATAGGTTTGTTTACAGTTAGCTCATTAGCTGCTAGAGTGACCATATTAAATGTCCACTTCTAGTTTCGTTGTCAAAGTTCTTCTCTGAGCCCATAATAGCAAGATGAGGCTGTTCCCGTGCGCACAACACGCGTGTTCTCTGTCATGTGTATTTATTAGAAATACCTCAGTGTAGTGTGATCGTGGGCAAGCAGTCCAATCCCTTTCAACCCCAGCTGTTCTACTTCATGACAGCTCTCTCCTCTCACACGATTTCATTTCTGCTTCTCTTCATCTCGCTCTGGGCTTGAAGAGAGCACAGCGCCATCTGGTGGACTGTATGTTATACAAAGCGTATAGGTCATACTTAGCTATGATACAAAGGCATTACAAAACAATGCGGTACAATAGTATAACTTTATTAATCTCAGAGGGGGAGTTTAGTTTTGGTCATACAAATGATGAAATCAGATGCAGCACAGGTATAGTCAAGAATGTTTGTCTCAAATAAATAAATATATAAATAAAAAATGAAATGAATGTGTTTTTTTTTTTGTTTTGTTTTTTACTCACTTCATTGAATAAAAGAAAAATTAAAAAAATAAATAAAAATTTTGTATAGCGCTTTATATAATACTGGATGTGTCAAAGCAGCTTTACAGTGTCAAACAGGAAAGTAGTTTGTCAATAATGCAAGACGATGACAGAGTCATTTTTCCAGCTAAAGTCAGTTCATTGATGATTCAGTGATTTCATCATCCAGTTCAGCTCTCTTCCAAAAGTGTCTGTGCAATCAGTCAAGTCCCCAACTAAGCAAGCCAAAGGCGACAGTGGCAAGGAACCAACACTCCATCGGTGACAGAAATGGAGAAAAAAAATCTTGGGAGAAACCAGGCTCAGTCGGGGGGCCAGTTCTGCTCTGGCCAGACGAAATCAGCGTGGCGTGGTTTAATTCCAGGCTGCAACACAGGTCAGATTGTGCAGAGGACTCGTCTCGTTCCGGTGGTCTTGTGCTGATGGTCGTCAAGGTGGTTATGAGGTCTTCGCAAGGTTTAACGGTATGAATTGGCTAAATAATATTTTTGTTTAATTAGTAAATACGTTCACTGTCCTTTCACAAATTAAATTGGTAAAAAAAAAAATCCATTACAGACCATTATTTCTTATTGCATATTTCTCAACAGTATGAAAACAGAGTGAAAACACTTGTAAAGTTACGTTTTTGTAGCTTTGCGATTATTAATATATGCAAACATACCAAAAAGGGCAGATATTACATTAGTGTGATACTATATGCATTTTATTATAGGCCTAAAATGCAACACTTAGTTTTAAACGTTATGTACGCTCTGTCTCTTCATCCACCAAGGGGCCCTTGACCTGCAAAAAGGTTGAAGACCCCTGACATAGAGTTTAGTTAGGCCTTTATGCTGATGTCATTATAGTGATCTGACTGTCTGTCAAGGTCAATCCTCTTAGAATATCGAATATTTTGACTATTCGTGACAAGGCAATGGTAGTTTGGATTGTAAAATGTCATGTGGTGTGACTACTCAAAAAACGTAATGATATTAATGAATTAATAATTCATGGTATTTGTAATACATACGTTTTACCTTGAAAAATATATTTTTGAAACTTTTTGATTATGTGTAACTGATTAAGATGCGTAAAATGTTATTAATTTTTGTTTGATGGTTTGACCACATGACATTTTTGTCATTAAATTGAAACATTTCTTGAAGATTTGAGTTTTTTTTTAAACCATATAGAACCAGCATAAATTAAAAGAATGTGCATTTATAAAAAAAAAAAACCTTTTAAAAGTACATTGCCTTAAATAAAATGTATGTATTTTATTTATTTTATTTTTTTTTTACTCACTACATTGGATACATGAAAAAAGTTTTAAAGATATGAACTGGCATAATATGTTTGCTTACAGTAATTAGTAAATACATTCACTGTCCTTTCACAAATTAAATTTGTTTAAAAAAAATCCATTACAGACTTTTATTTCTTATTTAATAGGCTACTGGCAAGTGAAAACACTTCTGCAGTAAAGTTTTTGTGGCTTTGCGATTATTATTTAATGTATGTAAACATACCAAAAAAGGCAGATATCTTCTTCTTCTTCTTCTTCTTTTTACTATGAAAAAATATATATAAATTGCATGAGCTACTCAAGAAGGGAACTCATCATCATGTATCATATTAATCATATGCAAGATCTGCCTGTGCATGTCTGCAACAGCGTTCATAATGTAGTATGTCACTTTAATGTCTCATAATAATAATAATAGCTAATAATAATAATAATAATACTTTTTTTAAATAATACACAATTATTCAAAACAATTAAATGAATTAAAAATACTTACATCATTATTTTTATTTTTGTCACTCTTTTTATTATGTGCATTGATACTTTGACAATATTGTGAAATATTGTGTGTAAAAAGGCAGTAAGCGTGCTGACATACGTAATGCTTATAAACCTTCACACGGTGGAAATATGCGTGTATCTGGTGTTTATTGATGTAGAGGTTTTAACGGGACAATAAAGCTCCAGGTATCTCAATCTTAAAGAGAGAGAGAGAGAGCGAGAGAGAGAGAAAGAGAGAAAGAGAGAGAGAGAGAGAGAGAGCAGATTAAACGGTTAAACTGTCTCTGTGAAACTCCCATCGGACTAACCCGCCTTCACTTTATTTATTTACCGGCCCAATGTCTCCTCTGTCGGCGCAAGGCGATGGATAGTTCATGAAAATGTTACTCTTCGTGTAAGGTGAGTGATATAGAGCATGTAAATGTTGTTCATTAAACGTTATGAAGGTGAAGGCGCGTCTCTGACGGGACGAGGTGAATTTGACAGATTAAAGGGAATTAAGTCAATGACACTTTCATCTCATTATCAGCTTTTTAGAGATGTCTTTTAGATTGCCATCAAGTGACAGAGAGTGGGTATTCATTAGATAGAGCCACAACTGAACAGAAATATGATTTGTTTTTGTACAGAAGCCGTTTTGTAGGCGCTCATTCCATGGCTTGTGTCTGTAAAATAACCATGAAAAACTGGTTAAAAGAAGCAATAATAGCGTTTCTGTTGTCTTTACTAGTTGTCTGATAGAGAGACTCTCCCCACAGGCAGTATTATTATATTATCTTCTTACAGCATTTCAGGGAATGCCAGATAACCTTGTTTATTTGAGTGAGAGATGAATTCATTGTTTCCTTTAAGAGATGGAGCTTATACAAAAATTCATATGAATATAAAGTCTAGCCTATATATTTTTACATTTCACATCATTAGTTATAGCAAGCCCAAAAGGTTCACGTTTCATTTAGTGTATCCTGGATGATTCATAAGGGAAGTTGGGTATTAGTGCATTCAGTACAAATACGGCTATTGTGCAAGATCCCGCAGCACGTTTTCTCAAACTTCATTCATTTGATTGATGCATACTTGATTTATTTTTACTGTTCAGGTGCAAACATTACAAAACATGCCTGTAATAATAATAATTAGTATATGTAGTAAAAACCAAGGGGGCAGAAATCAGGCAGGAGATCCGGCAGGCTTCGGAAAGGGCCATCATTTATTTATGCTGTTATTTTTAGGAGCAGCTGAATACTGTGAATTCTTGATGCCTTGTAATCGTAAACTTATCAAAACAGACAGTGCTTATATGTCTGCCCCCTGTTTAAAATCATGATATGCTCATTAGGACTAAATAATGGGTACAAGCACATAAACTAAATCTTAAAACATGTGACTGTGATCTTGCATGCCCTACACGATAACACAGACTTTTATCATAGCACATCTAGCTTTCAGGCATGGAGCAGCATTTTACAAGCTGCTAACAGCTGAAATTGGACAATTTGTGCCAATATTCATTTAAGTGGCTTTTGGAGAGGGAGATCTCCAACAGGAACAGATCTGATTACGCTCTCCATATGAGAGGTACTGAAGCCCCCAGGGCAAATGACAGCTCCAATTACAGACACATAAATTCAGCACATACATTTGCACTTAAAAAAAGTACACATCTATCCAAAGACAGTAATATGGCCTTAAATTGCTGTGGAGAGGTAGAGACTGAGCATTCATAAAGTATATATATTTAGCATGTTTATATTCAGTACTGATTTCATCAGAATATACTCTAGCAACCGCATAAACAGGGATCATGCATGCACAAATATGCAACCAAAGATAATGTTAAGAAGCTAAAGTCCAAGTTCAGGTTTCATTCTCCCTACTATATTAAAATATAAAAAAATTTTTTTTAAAGAAATGAATACTTTTATGCAGCAAGGATGTATTAAATTAATCAAAAGTGACAGTGAAAACATTAACATTTTTTACAGAATATTTCTATTTCAAAGTAATGCTCTTTTGAACTTTCATCAAAGAATCCTGAAAATAATCACCGTTTCCACAAAAATCAGCATAGTATGATTTCTGAAAGATCATGTGACACTGAAGATTGGAGTAATGATGCTTACAATTCAGGTTTAATATCACAAGAATAAATTAAATTAAAAAATTTGCTAAAACACAAAATAGTTATTTTAAATTATAATAATATTTCACAATATTACATTTTTTTTCTATAATTTTGATCAAATTTAAAAGTGTATTTATGTATATATGTGACAAATTAAAGGAAAAACCAACATAAGATGTTGAGCAACCATGTGATGCCAGAACAACAAAGTCTGAAAGATGGAACACCATTCTTGCAAAAGATATTCCCTCCTTTAGTGTTTTGATGATGGTGGTAGAGATCGCTGTCTTAACACGTCAGCCTAAAATCATCGTTTACTCATCCAACCATTCCTTGACCCATTGTGATCTATGGATGGGGGCATTGTCATTCTGGAAAAGACCACTTCCATCAGGATAGAAATGTTTCACGAGAGGATAAAGGTGATCACTCAGAACAACAGAGCCAATGGATTCTGTGAATTTTCTTTTAATTTGTCACCCATCTGTATGTGTGTGTGTGTTTAAGCTATATATACTATATGACTTTAATGGACTTGCTATCAAAGTATGTAAATACATTAGTGTGATACTACGCGCATTTTATTATAGGCCAGGCTTTAAATGCAACACTTAGCTTTAAACATTATGTACACTCTGTCTCTCCATCCACCAAGGGGTCCTTGACCTGCAAAAAGGTTGAAGACCCCTGACATAGAGTTTAGTTAGGCCTTTATGCTGATGTCAATATAGTGATCTGACTGTCTGTCAAGGTCAATAAGCATCTTAGAATATCAAATAATTTGACTATTTATGACAAGGCAATGTTAGTTTGGGTTGTAAAATGTCATGTGGTGTGACTACTCAAAAACATAAAGATATTAATTAATTAATAATTCATGATATTTGTAATAAATACGTTTTACCTTGAAAATTTTTTTATTTTTGTCATTAAATTGAAACATTTCTTGAAAATGTTAAAGTTTTTTAAAACCATATGGAACCAGCATAAATAAAAAAGAATGTGCATTTATAAAAACGTGGCACATTTAAACTGGATGTTTAAAAAAGCTTTCCTTTTATTTAGCGTTAACTCTCTTATATGTCATTAAACCTATAATAATTGTTCCTGATTGTTAATAATTGCGTTGTATAGCACCACATTTTTAAGATTGTTTTCAGTGGACTAATCTCAATAATTTAAGTTTTAATACAATACATTTATGTCACTTTAGTCACAGTAAATAATTCCTTATACAAAACACAAGTACAAATCTTTGCATTTATATTGTAATATATTTGAAAATGTATTTCTGTGATGGCAAAGCTGAATTTTCAGCATCATTACTCCAGTCTTAAGTATCACGTGATCCTTTGAAAATCATTCTAAAGCGCTGATTTTATGTTCAATTATTATTTTAAATTATATAAATATAATTAAAAACTTATTGTCAGTGATGACAGCAGCTTTGCTGCTTATTATTTTGAGGAAATCATGATATTAGATTTCTTTGATGAATATAAAAAAAATTTTTATTTATTTTTTAATAACCTAGCCAATTTGAACATCAAGATAACCCATAACTCAAGCTCTTTATAGGGAGAAGAAAAGATGATGCATTTCCTGTTTTATGCCACACCTCTCTCCTCATGCCATGCAGACTCCTAGTAGCCACAGTCCAAAGAACAAATCATGCAATGCACATACAATCATAATAAATGTCTTTATTTAGCATCTCATTCTTCAACCTCACCGTCTTCCCAGCTTTCTCTCTCTCATTCTTTTCCCTTACATTTATATATCTTTTTCTCATTTTCTCAACCACCTTCCATTCACCCTTTATCTATAACCCCCTGATTTCCATTCAGCTTGCTCTGAAGACATGCAGTGCTCAGATCAAGCTGTTCTGCCACTCTTTCACTGTCTTTCTGTTTTGTTGTGCTTGTGTGTGTGTGTGTGTGTGAGTGGTGAGGCAGCATTATCTAGATGCATTATTAAAGCCTGTGCACTCTGTGGTTCTCTCTCTCTCACACACACTCTGTAAGTCTGAAAGAAGAGTTTAAGGGCAATGATAGGATTACCAAAGCGTTTAAGGAGAGCTTGAAGGATGCATGCAGTGCTGGGAACTTCATAAATATACATCTGCTCATACAACATGTATAGCGAACAAACCATCAAAAGCTGCCATTCTAGAGCGTTATCAAATTGAATGATCAATTTTTTATGAGGAAGAAAAATCATAAACATTTTATTTAGTCTTTTTCATTCATTCATTGTGTACAACTGTACTCTCATTGTTCAACGTCTTTTTCTATAGGGCTTTTGTTTTGCATTTTTAAAATCTTTCGCTTGACTAAATGAGACAGACACAAAAGTAACAAAAATGAAATAATGGCACTGAAAGACTCTGAAAGACAAGGCAGGCTGTGGTTATGAGGGAAAATAGCACTGAGAGAAGGATCAACTAAGGAAAGCAGAGAACAAGCGGGTGAGAGGGAGAAAGAGAGCTGTGTTCTCTGTTTTTGCACTGGGTACATTAATTATTCAACAGCTGGGAGCTGAAAATGTTCAGAGGGGACTCCGACAAGCCTGATGGTTGTGTCTTTCTTTCTCTCTCTTAATCTCCGCCTCAGACTTCCATTGTCATTTTATCAGTGTTGAGGAAGCTTCTTTGTAACTGTTTCTTTATAAGCTTCCCATAACTCAAAATAGTTATATTACAGTTAAAATACCCATTTGAAAAAGCATGACATTACTAGGTTTAAGCTAACTTTAAGATATTCAAGAGTGGAAAATCTTTCTTAAAATGTAAGATAATATTATTTATTTCTACAAGCAAAATAAATAATTTTACATTAATAGAAATTTTAAATAGAAAAGGAAATCAAAATGTTTAAAAGAAAATTACTTAGTGATGAACAACAGCGTTTTAACTAAATATTTTTCAACTTAAAATACATACAATTCTGCAAATTAACTTCTATGAATACAGGGTTTCAAATTAATCAGAGATTCATTTTAGTCAGTCAGTTTGATCGGTTGGCTACCTTTCCAACGTGACTACGTAATGCGTGAAGTCCAGCTTGTGCAAGACGAGCATTTGTGGTTAAAAAGTATATACATTTAAATTTTTAAAGAAAATGACCGATCGTTTCACTTGATAAGACCCTCATTCCTCGGCTGAGATTGTGTAGAGCCCTTTGAAGCTGCACTGAAACTGCATTTTGGACCTTCAGCCCGTTGGTCCTCATTGAAGTCCATTATATGGAGAAAAATCCTGGAATGTTTTCCTCAAAAACCTTAATTTCTTTGCGATTGAAGAAAGAAAGACATGAACATCTTGGATGACATGGGGGTGAGCAAATTTCTGGAAGTGAACTAATCCTTTAAACAACCCAAAAGAGCTGAATCCTTTGTGGTACAACAGCTTTGAACATCAAACATGTTGCAATGTAATGTAACTATTTATTTCATTGGTACCTTTGCACCAGATCTTGAATAAGGCCTTGCTGGCCATGTCTAATTCCTTTTTAGCTTTTGATTTTAATTGATAATCTGCAAGGGTTTTTCTCTACTTGATCTAACCATATATTTAGGATGCTTTATTCCAGGGGTATCAAACTGAATTCCTGGAGGTCCGGAGCCCTGCAGAGTTTTGTTCCAACCCTGCTCCAACACACATGCCATGTAGTTTTCAAATAAGCCTGAAGGACTTGATTAGTTGGATCAGGTGTGTTTAATTAGGATTGAATCTAAACTCTGCAGGGCTCCGGCCGTCCAGGAATTAAGTTTGACACCCTTGCTTTATTCTAAATAGCAGAGTGAGATAAAATATCTCAGGTGTAACCATAGACTGTATATAAACATGGACGTAGTGTCAGTGACGTCACCTGTAGCTTTCTGAAGAGCATTTTTGAAGCCTAAAGTAGGTGGAGCCGGCCATCGCCATCTTGGCAGCGCGTCACAGCACGTCACTCTCGGATAATCGAAAATGAGTGGGACGTGGGTGGAGCTGAGGTTACGGTTTGCTGAAACCACGCCCGCCTAGCGCGACGGTGGTGACAGCAGAGGCAATCCACCTGTCACTCAAGTGGCCACGCCCGTAATTATGCAGAACTTTAAAGCTTAATATGATTTAAATGGATTAGTTATAAAAAAATTCACCCCCCTCACAGGTGTCATGAAGGGCTAAATTAGCTATAGAGACCAAAACCACTTTTTGTTCCAGGCTGTAAACATATTTTTTTCTGCTGTAAAGTTGGGCATTTTAACATGGGAGGTCTACGGGAATGACTCCCTTTTGGAGTCAGTCTCTAGCGGCCAGTCGATGAATTGCAGTTTAAGTCACTTCCGTGTTGGTTTCAAGAGACAGACTGGAAGGTTGTCGCTTGGGTGTAACTCACTACAGAAACTCCAATTTTCCCTCCCAACTCAAGGCATTTTTGTAATCACTCCGCTCCAGCTCCACTCCACAGTCATTCACCAATGAGAGAAACCCTGCTTTGAGCAACCCAAACCACAGAAAAAAAAACACCCATCGCTGTACACAAAATTGACTCTGCTCACTGCACAGACAAAATTATGTGTATCAGTGTTACCATGACACCTCATCTATAAATTGTT
This sequence comes from Sinocyclocheilus anshuiensis, assembly GCF_001515605.1. NCBI lineage: Eukaryota > Metazoa > Chordata > Actinopteri > Cypriniformes > Cyprinidae > Sinocyclocheilus > Sinocyclocheilus anshuiensis. Next base: position 4,151,524 of record NW_015547662.1, on the reverse strand, counting down.
AATTTATATTCATGTTGAGAAGGCAATGAGAATGATGCAACAGGGCTGTACTGCTGCGACTCAACTTCTATCGTCAGTCACGCGAGATTCACTTCTCATAGCGAGATAAGGAATGAATGTTTAAAAAACATCAGATAACATTATATGTGTCACTTTGACAGAGCCGAGGACCCTTTGGAGTTCCATCATGGCAGCATGTCCTGATGCAGAGGACCATTGGATCAAGAAGAAAATAAAGCGCCTACACATTCTGGAATTCATTATAGGTGAAACAAGACTTCTGAATCTTTCTCTTTGCTCATATCAACCTGCAAAAGTCCAGGTTCAAAACAACCACATAGATGCAGTGCAAATGGATTGGACAAAAACTTCAAAATTCCTCACACTGCATATAGTTTTTCTGAGCTAGCAAATGAAATAAAGGAGTTTATTTAATGTTAGCTGTTAAACTAACAGAGTGAGGAATCTGAAAGTCCTTTAGATTGATGAGTAGACTCAAATGATCAAATGAATGCAGTGAAGAATTGGTGATGCAGTCCACAGAAAAGTTCTTCTTTTTAATGTTGAAACACAGTATCATCTGACTCTAAGGTAAGTGTGGAGTGTGTGTGTGTACTGGTCTGTCCATAGTGTTGTATGTTTACATGTGTGTAAATGGCTCAGTGATAGGCGCAGTGTGTGATGCAATAACTCTTTCCCAGCCTTTACATTCCTAATCCAATTAGAACACTTCTCAGGCCATCTGCCTGTAACATTCTGTGTATGTAGACTCTAAAAAAAGTATGTGAAAACGGGGTCCACTGTACTAATTGAAGGAATTTTCTGTATTAATTTTTGAATTCACAGGAATTTTCCACAGATTTTAAATAACGCATTGTACTGTCTTGTATTTTAGGGTTGAACGAAACTTAACGCAGGGCTTGCAAAATCGCTAGCCCGACGTCCCAGGGCTATTGTGTTTTACTTCCAAAATGCATCACCGCCCTGTCAGACTGGCTATTTTGAATAGTGAAATAAAATCCCTTCCTTGATTCGCGCTGTTCACTCACTTGTAGGGGTGAAACGGATCGTATGATCATTTGCACGTGTTTCTAAGTCTTGCCGATTTAAACATTCAAGCGCTTTAAACCATTCATTGCAAGAAGAGGCGAAGGAGAACTCAATTCAGTACTCACGCACTGTTTTCTGTGTGCACACACTCAGCGTGCAAGCACAGAATTGATTCTTCTTTCGTGTTTCATGCTTGAATGGACACATATACACAAAATTCTCTCAAAATACCCGTCTCAGCAAGTATTCTTGTAAACACAGTCGGTTATGTTTAATGTGAAGTGAACATAAACAAAAAGAAATCGCATGTGTATCATTATATTAGATCTGTGCATTAGGTCTTAAAGGGACAGCAGCCTATATACCTGCTGCTGTCTGTGTCATTAATGTTAATCAAACAACAAAACACAACTTTAACAAAGATCAATCTGTATTTAATTTATACAGTGAAAACTATGCAGTGTTATTTTACACTTAATTATTATATTTCTGTGCCTGAAAACTAATGTTAGACCTTTATTTCTAGCTTTGTTATATTTTATCTTTTATCTATTCTTATTCTATTAATGACGGTTCACTTGTCTTTAATAATGTTTGACCTTTATTAGTTATGCTAATAGTTTTTGCTGTGGTATCAAAGAAGTACTTAGTGTTTTTTAAATAATAATAATATATATTTTTTTAATTATCTGATCTGTGACTCAAAATCCTTAATAATCCGAACAGTGAGATTTGTGATCTGTTGCACCTCTACAGTCTTGAAAAGTACAATCACTGAAGTTTTCAAACATGCTGATTTGTCCACAGGGATCTTCAGCCGATATTTTTTTTTATTCAGGCTAGTTAAACTCATTTTGGGCTACCAAAATCTGAAGAATGCCTGCCCGAAGGGCTACCAGGGATTTTAAAATTTTGCGAGCCCTGTACAACAACAAAAAAAAAGTCCATTAAATTAGGCATTAAATTATCAATACCTCTTACTATTAAGGACCGCCTGTGAGTGATGTTTGCGAGACGGGCGTGTTGTGATACACCTGATGTGTGTAACTCTGTTTGACACTTTTAGCCTGCTGAAAGATCTATTACTGGCTAGGATCCTATAACTGATAGACTAAGTGTACATTTTTAAGCTATTTAGAATTGCTCAGTGCTAACGTAACATAGTAAGCATAATCTGTCCTGACTGGTCCACTATCCGTAATCCTCCCATGTGAATGTGAATGAATTGTAGACGATTCTTACGTTATAGTTCAACCTAGCCATTAGCATTAGCTGCCCATGCTAATGATGGAGTACATCCATTATCTCTTAGAGAGAGAGCATGAGCAGACCTTTTTTATAAGGGAACATGGGCGTGTGGGGGAATTAAACCCCACTCTACAGGCCACTAATCTAATAGAGAGAGAGAGAGAGCGGGAGAAAGACAGAGACAGAGCAGTAAACTGAAATGTTTTATTGTGAAATTCATTGACTATGTGCCCCTATCCCAATTCTATAGCACAAATTTAATTCCTGGATTCATTTTAGTGATCTAGCAGTTCACAGACTCCTACCTGTAATTGAATAATTCTGTCTTTAGTATATAATATAATCTTAAGGTCTTCCACTGGCTCCTGATTTTGCTGTGAAAAGAGGCCATATGTACATTAGATCCGTATTGATCAAGACGGCACTGAAGCATATATCATGAATAAAATATATTAAATAGTGCTGAAAAAGTAATGAGATTTGAACAGGGAAACCTCAACAATATTTGGTGCTTAATCCTCTTGAAGACGGAAGGGTGTGAGAGGGGAGGTGGTATCTTTAAGTATAAGCTTTAAAGAGAGATTTAAAGGTAGGGATCGCCTGCAACGCCTTTGTGCTTAAAAAGAAATAGAGAGCTGTTTTTAGTGAACAACGTGGTTAGGCAGAATAGCTGCTAATATGTTATTATCATTTATTATTAAAATTATTAATATTTAATCAGGCAACAATAATGCAATAACTGGAAGAGTTGATTAGAATAGAAAGTGATTTCTAGCAGAAGAGTGGAAAAAAGACAGGTGCATGATAATCAAGAGGTGTTTTTCCTTATTCATAATGCAAACTGCCTGCGGTACAAACTGTTCTGGAAACTCTTCAGAGAGCACATTGCTGTTTTTGCTATTGGGGTCCTCCTTTTGTGCATTAATTGCTTAGGTAAGGGAATTGTTATGGTTAGAAATTATAGGCTAGTTATTTTAAAAAGTGAAGGAAAAATGAAAATAATTTTAAAGTATATCAGAACCATTGTTACATTTCCTATTATTGCCATCTAATCAGCCGTGTTAAATTTTGCAAAAAAAGTTGGTGTGCATTCAAACCTTTTGTTTACGGTACAATAAAAAACAAAGAAAATTGCTTAAAATTAATGGGTGTAATGTTGCTGGTTAGTTTGGCTCAACCCTTTATTGAGGTTTTTTTTTTTTTTTTTAAATAAATGGGAAAATGTTTATATATAATCAGGGCTGGTGAAAAAGTAGGCGGTCACTACTGTGCAAGTGAAAATGGCTGGGCGAGTATTGCAGTCTAACAATTTTGATGTGCTGTATGCAGTATTGATAACAATGTTGACAGCAGTAAAATAAATGGAAAGTGAGATCCTAATCCTGTGTAATCTGAGAACATAATGTGACCATGAGTAATGATCTCCAGGGATCTCTCTCTTTTTTGTCACAGTATATTATTTATATCTTTGTCTTTGTTGGTCCTTCTCTTTGTTGACCATGAGGCTCCAGATTGTCTCTCACATTCCCTGGTAAGACATACTTGATATTGAAGCACAATAAACTTCAACCCTTCATAAAAAGTAATTTTGCAACAACACCACAATATGCAGAACCTACAATATAAAGAGAGACCACATTTCATACCACTGTAGGAGGAAGAGAGGTTGACCACACATTACCAATATATTGCTGTACACACCATTCTGTTTGTATATATATATATATATATATGTGCGTGTGTGTGTGTGTGTGTATATATATATATATATATGTATGTATATAAATATTCTTTCTTCTTTTACTTCTTCTTGAGTAGAACAGTAAAGAAGAATTTATTTTTGCTGAAATCATGGTCTTTGGTGATTCATAAAATGCAAGTCAGCGGCTGTCTGTCTTTGAAAATAAAAAAAGCATATCAAGGAATACAAAATTAATACCTGTGGCTCCTGACGAAATATTGAAGAGTCATGATGCAAAACGATTGGTCTGTGCAAGCTGAACATTATTTACATAAACTGAACTGAAACTGAACATTATTACTTGAGCACATTCTCATTTTTGGGTGAACTATCCCTTTAATGGTTACATGACATGCAGGTAAACAAATATTTATTCTTTTTTTTAGTATGTGTTTTATTTTGATTGTTGTTATTTTAAAATTATTTATTTTAATTTTACATTTTTATGATTGAATTACTAGCTTTTCTTCAACTCACAAACAAATTTTATCATATCATATATCATATCATATATATATATGTATTATACACATGTATAAAGTAATTTAAATTAGTTGTATATACATGAGTACCTATAGACTCACAATCTACTGCAAGTACTGTGAAATGCAAAGCGGTCAGACTATGATTGGCCGGATTAAATATATGTTGTGTCTGATTGGCTAAAACGGATATACTAAAAATGAAACAGACACTGTCAGATAAGTTTTAAAACATCCAAAAATGTCTGTCAATTTGCAAATGAATATTCAACAATAAGTTAATAAATGTAGCTACTGCAGATCGTCTGTATAACAGATTTTACTGATTCTTTCACTATCATTGAGATATTACAACTATTACAAATAGTTTGTGATAGCATGTACAGGATTTGAAAGCTGAGACTTTGTTTCTTATCAGAAGTAACAAAGCACAAAGCTCTTTGTGATTATTGGATGGGAGGCGCATTACAAATAATGTTTGTTGTAGAGAAAAGGTGGATCTGGCAACCCTGGCTTGAACTTTGTGTGATTGATATGGTCGAACAGAGCCTGCTTTAATGTCTCTATTTTTTTAACTGCTAATGTGTTATTGTTATGTTAACTAACAACAGCCCTAAATTCAACATGAGAGTTTTCTTCACACACAGTACGAGTTGTAGTCTGACATGGTTTTCCTCCCCTTTTTGATTGACAGGATTGAATCAGCCCTGATCATCAGCTGTTTTTTAACAATCAGCCAAAGGCCAATAATTGCTTTAATCAGCCGATACGATTATTGGCCGATACATTGGTGCATCCCTAATTATTACCTTTTTTCCATTACAATAAATAGTGCCCCAATGGTGACCTTTCACCCTGTGTGTAGCTAAATGGAGGAGCGGGACCGCAGTCGCTCACCATCTCGCAGGACCAGCAGAGTAGAGCAGGTGGTGGGACGCTGGCTTCGCCGCTCCAGAGAGTCCATCAGCCGGTACCTTTTATATAAATCTAAAAATGATTGTGTGAATGAGTACATTTGCTTTTCTTTTTCTTTTGTGTTTAAATAGCATCACCCTCTCTCTCTCTGTCTGTACACAGAGAGCGTGTGCTAGAAGATGGGCAAGTTGCCAACAATGGCTCCCAGGAGCAGAGGAGCTGTCCAATTAGAGTCACTGTTAAGATCCCACTTGACCCCACCCTTAACTCCCATGGCTTTACTGTCTCAACACACACTCCACCGCAGGTGCTGGACGTGACAGAAGGTACATTACACACACCATCATCTCTAAAAATGCTCATCAGCTCAAATGGATTCGAAGCCATACATTATCCCTCTATGAGAATCTCTAGATTAGCTTGTTGGTAGGAAAAAATGTGCAACTTATGAACTTATGAAAATGTCATCAAATGTCATAATATGAAGACAATGACCATGTCTGTTGTTGAGGCATTCGATCTGAGGCAGCACTCTAAACAGGTTGAATAAATTCCTGCTGAGATTGTTAAATTTTGAAGTTAAATTTTGATTATACAGCACACAAGCTCTTCATGGAAATCAATAAAACAGCTACAGTGCATTAGCTACCAAACAAGCTTCCATTACTACAGAAAGGATACTGCGGTAATATATTTATTGCTCAAATAAACTTGAGTGAAATCGCATTATATCTTCTAGAAAATTTCATATTAAAGGTTACGTAAAAATCACCATCTTTTTATTTTCACTATAAAATATGATGATGAATGAATCTATTAGTGTATATTTTTATGACATATCCACTATATAGAATATTAAAAAGAGTTTTTACTAATGCATACATTTACTAATACATTTTTAAGATCAAAAGTTGTATCTGCTAACGTTAGTTAATGCACCGTGAACTAACATGAATATTAACATAAGTAATATTAATGAGAGTTCGTAAATGCTGTAAAATATATTGCTTATAGTTAGTTGATGTTAGTTAATGTATTAACTAATGTTAAGAGATGAGACCTTATTGTAAAGTGTTAAAGCTTTTATCATTTAATAGTGCAAAGAAATCTGAAACTTTTTTTTTAAATGTTGACTGAACATACGTTTGATGATTGAAATGTGACCCAGCAGCTATTTGCATGTATTGCCTGCATGTAGAGCAACATGTTGGCTGACTGGTTTGGCACATGGAGCTTCATCTACAGGAAACTCTACTCTTGGAATGGCTAAAGCCATCTGGTTACCCCACAGCCAAATAACTAGCCAGTAATTAGGACAACATTAACACTTTTTTCACAAACATTCTTATAAAACAGCATAACTATGACAAATCAGGTTGGTAATTGAATTCTAAACCTTGTACAAATGATTGACAGAACTACAGTATCATGATATGCGTGTCTGTTTTTATAGGTGGCCCTGCTGATGGAAAGCTTGTCCCTGGTGACCAGCTTTTCAAAATTAACAATGTTGCTGTTGATGATCTATCTACAGAGCAGGCTGCTGACATAATCAGGTATGTTGCAGGTGTGAGTGTTTATGTGAAACTATAAAATGAGCTAAATCCAGCTGCCCAGATGTCCAGTTTTACCCAATATTTTAGTTCATTTTCATGGGGCCAAATTTATTATAAATTTGTATCTTCAGAACATATACTATATTAGGAAAAATCTGTTTACTCTAGCTGCATTTGTACCAGTAATTCTGCCATACTCTTTTTAATTTATTTACAGAGAATGTCAGAACACCATAATACTGACTGTCCTGAGAAATACTGTGGTAAGTGTATGTGCACAAGTTAGAGACTCTCTCTCTCTCTCTCTCTCTCTCTCTCTCTCTCTCT
>NW_015547662.1:4111108-4144102 GCF_001515605.1 Sinocyclocheilus anshuiensis | reverse complement strand
CAAGAAAACTTGCATTGTTCTAGGTTGCATTGTTCTATTTTTCTAGTATATATAGTGTGATATTGCTATGATATGGTAATGATTTGAATATGGTAATCATTCAGTACCATGATAACATCCCAAGATATTATCTGATATCTGATGCGGTTTCTGTAGCATGGTGCCTCCACAGTATCTTTTTGTAAGATAAAGAGGAAATACAGTTAGTTTGGTCTTTACCCAATATTTTAGTTCATTTTCATGGGGCCAAATTTATTATAAATTTGTATCTTCAGAACATATACTATATTAGGAAAAATCTGTTTACTCTAGCTGCATTTGTACCAGTAATTCTGCCATACTCTTTTTAATTTATTTACAGAGAATGTCAGAACACCATAATACTGACTGTCCTGAGAAATACTGTGGTAAGTGTATGTGCACAAGTTAGAGACTCTCTCTCTCTCTCTCTCTCTCTCTCTCTCTCTCTCTCTTACACTCTTGTTGTGTCTGAATGAGGTATGGCAGGAGGATGTGGTATTGTGCTGCATTATGGCAGCAGGAAGAAATGATGACCAAAAGTTTTTTTTTTATAATAATCAGGCCCAAAGGAAATCTGTGCCTACAGAGCTCAGCAGAAAGCTCCCTAAATTTCTGCTGAATTTGAAGTGCCTGGTAAAGTGCACATCTCCCATCCCTTATTTGTTCTTATTTTAAATATTTTGTTTAATTTGATTATGCTTTCAGCTTCCAATAACCCTGTTAAACACATTTTATCTTACATACATCTATTTAGCAGAATTCTGTTCATAAGGAAAGTATAAAAACAACAAAAAGATGCATGTGCAAGATTTCAGTCTGGGGTCTGGAGAACAAAACTAAAAAATCACAAAATGTATTTTAATAGTAAGAAATATCTGATGCGGTTTCTGTAGCATGGTGCCTCCACAGTATCTTTTTGTAAGATAAAGAGGAAATACAGTTAGTTTGGTCTCAGGACGTTTTGACGCCTCCCTGTTTGTAAATCTTACTTTATTTCTCAGTGACAGGTGTGTCACAGTCAATGCAGAGACATCATTCAATGCCAGTGCATTTTTGCAATGAATGTTTGTTGAAGGAATATGTCATTGAAGGTCAAACATGTCCATAATTATACTGTTTGTCATTATGGATGTGCTATAGGGGCCAAAGTCGTCCTTCATAACTCCAGAGAAGAGAGCCAAGCTGAAGTCAAACCCAGTTAAAGTGAGGTTTGCAGAGGAGGTGGTGGTCAATGGTCACTCACAGGTTTGACACATTTATGTTCATTCATGCTATGTTAATAATGGAGTATTCACATGTGCTTAATAACAAAAAGGAGATAAAGAGGGTGATTGATGAAATTAAAGAGAGAACATGAACAAAAGATGCACAACAATAGAGAGGCATTGAGAGGGAGAGCATTTGGCAGTCTACCCAGTCTTGGGCAAACCTCAGTCAATAATTTATCAGTAATTTATTCATTATTCAATTAACCGTTAATCAAAATCTTTGTGTAGCTGTGCTGACATGGTGTATAGTATAGCTGCAATTTATATAGGTGGGGGATTTATCATAAGTAATAGTTATGATAGAGCACCTTAAAGAAACAATCCACCTAAAAGTAAAAATATTATTATTTTATCATTATTTTTGAATGAACTGTTTCTTTAGGTGGACTGCTGTGAGGATGTTCATTTCCCCCGACCCGAGATGTTTTTAATTAACATCTAATTAAACAAACCCATTATCAAGCACACCACACAACTAAGGCAGTGATAAAACTGTTTATCTTTTTTTGTATGCAGCTTTTGGAGGGCTTAATCTTTTTAATATGATAATGAGACTGATAAAATTGGCTTAGCCAGAATTATTTTAACACTTTGTTGAAACAGGCAGTTGTTTGATTAATATAGCATGTGTGCTATCATTACTATGTATTTTACATATATTTTTATTTATAATAATTATATTGACCTTGGATCCTATATTGACCTCTGACCTCCAGGGAAACTCTCTGCTGTTCCTGCCAAATGTTCTGAAGGTCTATCTGGAGAATGGCCAAACGAAGGCTTTTAAATTAGAATCTAAAACCACTGTAAAGGTACTGTAGGCATATTTATTCGCTATAGTCTGATATGTTTATTTTCAGTCAGCATTAATTATATTGCCTGTTTTATAATGTTTATTGGCATCCAAATGCAAAAAAAGCAAAAAGTACAATGGTAAAACCATGTTTTTCAAACATGTTACATTTACAGTACTAGGGAATTTTTGGTAGTGTTATATACACTTCCATTCAAATGTTTGGGGTCAGTAAAATTAAATAAATACATTTATTCAGCAGGGATGCATTAAATTGATCAAAAGTGACAGTACAGGCATTTATAATGTTACAAAAGATTTCTGTTTCAAATAAATGCTGTTCTTTTGAGCTTGATTTCTGAAGTCTAGAGTAATGGCTGCAGAAAAGGCCTTTTTGGCATCACAGTAATAAACTACATTTTAAAATATATTAAAATCGAACCATTATTTTTCAATAAACAGATTGTTCAAAAAAATAGAACCATTATTTTAAATTATAATAATATTTTACTGTATGTTTGATCAAATAAAAATACTTTTTTCAAAATCATTTAAAAATCTTACCAACCCCAGACTTTTCAGTGTTAGTGTAAATATCACTGTACATGATTATGGCAATTATTCAGTACCATGGTATATATCAAAGTACCCAACATAACCATCTAATACCATCACTGTTCCATGGTACAGTCACAGTGCCCTACAAGGAAGGTCTTCTTAGCTTTAACAAGTGTTGTGCATTAAAATTCTGTATATAATTTCACATCCTTCATGTATCCTCTTATGAAATGTGTTTTCCATCAGGACATAGTGATGACTCTGAAGGAGAAACTCTCAATCAGCCGTATTGAACACTTCTCTCTGGTGCTGGAACAACAATACAGCATCAGCAAACTATATCTACTGCATGAGGAAGAGATTATTCAAAAAGTACACACACAAACATCACATGAAAATGCAAGTTATCATTTATTCATCCTCAAGTTGTTCTGAACCTGTGGGAGGGGAAAAAAAGTCATAAAAAGATTTTCAGTGATTATAACTTTCTTATAAGAAGCTGCAGAAATCCTTCTGCATATGGAGCGCTTTGATTCTTTCATGGTGCTTTTTTTTTAGATTTTGAGAGTCTGTGTTTGACAGAAAAAAACAAAGCCATACAGGTTTGGAACACCAAGTGAGTATAAATAAAAGAATCTTAATTTTGCGTGAAAATGTTCCTTTATCGACTACTTTTTTCAAAATCATTTAAAAATCTTACCAACCCCAGACTTTTCAGTGTTAGTGTAAATATCACTGTACATGATTATGGCAATTATTCAGTACCATGGTATATATCAAAGTACCCAACATAACCATCTAATACCATCACTGTTCCATGGTACAGTCACAGTGCCCTACAAGGAAGGTCTTCTTAGCTTTAACAAGTGTTGTGCATTAAAATTCTGTATATAATTTCACATCCTTCATGTATCCTCTTATGAAATGTGTTTTCCATCAGGACATAGTGATGACTCTGAAGGAGAAACTCTCAATCAGCCGTATTGAACACTTCTCTCTGGTGCTGGAACAACAATACAGCATCAGCAAACTATATCTACTGCATGAGGAAGAGATTATTCAAAAAGTACACACACAAACATCACATGAAAATGCAAGTTATCATTTATTCATCCTCAAGTTGTTCTGAACCTGTGGGAGGGGAAAAAAAGTCATAAAAAGATTTTCAGTGATTATAACTTTCTTATAAGAAGCTGCAGAAATCCTTCTGCATATGGAGCGCTTTGATTCTTTCATGGTGCTTTTTTTTTAGATTTTGAGAGTCTGTGTTTGACATAAAAAAACAAAGCCATACAGGTTTGGAACACCAAGTGAGTATAAATAAAAGAATCTTCATTTTGCGTGAAAATGTTCCTTTATCGACTTTAGTTCCTTCTTTCTACACTCATCTGTAATTGTTAAATGGCTCACATACAGTATGTATCTAATACTCTTTATGTGTGACAGGTGGTTGAAAAGAAGGAGACTCACGACTACAGGTGTCTGTTCCGTGTCTGCTTTCTACCTAGAGACTTCACCTGCATGCTCAAAGATGATCCTGTGGCCTTTGAGTATCTATACTTACAGGTGTGTGCTTGTGTCTGTGTATAAACATAGCATATATTTTTAAGTAATATCACCACTGATTGATGTTAGATTGTTTTTGAAGGAATAGTTTACCCCATAAATTTAACTTTGCTGAAAATTTCCTCACCCTCAGGCCATCTGAGATGTTTCTTCATCGGAAAGGATTTTGAGAAATTTACAGCACCTATACACAATAATCCTATACAGTACCTAATCACAATAATCCACAAGTATTAGTCCAGTAGATAATGGACTCATATTTTGACCAGAAGTGATTGTTGTGAAGAGAATAGCGAGAAAAGTGAAAAAAGAGAAAAGTGATGTAATGCTAAATTTCTCCAAATCTGATGAAGAAACAAACTCATCTACATCTTGGATGGCCTGAGCGTGAATAAAATGTTCATTTTAAAATTTTCAGCAAACTTTCATTTTTGGGTGAACTATTCCTTTAATGTAAAATACAGTCCTTTTTTGTGATGTATGTTTGTTTGCATACTTAGTTTGTAGACCCGTTTGTCCTCAAATGTGGGCTTATTGAGCTAATCAAAACAAAGCATCAATTGGAAAATTAATTCATAAACAAAGCAAAGATTGTTTTGGGTGTTAGTCAGTAGTCATAATTACCTTTATAATAAAACAATAGAAGTCTATGGTATGTCCCCATTTAAACATCTGAATGAATGTGTGTGTGTGTGTGTGTGTGTGTGTATAGAGCATAAGTGATGTATTGCAGGAAAGGTTTGCAGTGGAGATGAAATGTAATACAGCTCTCAGACTGGCTGCTCTACATGTTCAGGAAAAACTAGCCAGCAGTGGACAATCCCTTAAAACACCACTGAAGGCCATCATGTGAGTACACACACACACACAATAACACTGTGCCGTAAGTGTCCATACTATTTCCAGTAATATAAGAAAGCTTGCTGCTGCATTTTTCTAGTCATTGTTCTTAGTAAATACACTGCTATTGAAATGTTTGAGGTCAATAAGATTTTTATTTAAAGAAATTAATACGCATTCATAGGTATATGAATAAGTAGTATTTGATGAAAATGTATGGGATTTCCTTTTCATCAAAATGCATATGAAAATGTATTAAATTGGACAAAATTGAACTTCTATCATGGAATCATGGGGGAAAACATTATCCACAACAGTCGTGATAATAATTAGAAATGTTTCTTTAGCATCAATTCAGTATATTAGAATGATTTCTGAAGGGTCATGTGACACTGAAGACTGGAGTAATGAAAATTCAGCTTTAATCACAGCAATAAATTACATTTGAACATATATTCACATAGAAAACAGTTGTTTTAAAGCTGACGAACGTTCTAAGGTGTGCAATTATTTTCAGGGAAACGCCCCGGGAACGTAGTTCCAGGCAGCTCTGGACCGCATTACATTATTATTTTGCCATTAACACGTACATTTCAGTGCCACTATACTGCACAACCCTAAAGTGTGTATAACACTATTCTGTCTGTACTATTTCTGTCTGAAGGAAGGAGTGGGGTATTGAAAGCTTTGTGTCCCACACCTTACTGCGAAACATGAGAGAGAAGGACTTGAAGAAAGCCATCAGTTACCACGTGAAAAAGATTCTGTCTCAGGAGCCCAAACAAAAGGTGTGTGCATAAATGATTTACAAGAATGTAAATCATGTACATAATATACAGTAAACTGTAAAATTAAAAACCTGTGGCAGTATGTGCCTGTCACGGAAACGGGTGTGTGGAGGCAGGCAGGACGACGAGGACGACAAGGATTCCAATAATGACATTTATTGTAGACACAACAAGGCAGGTTCAGGTAGGTGAGACACACACTCGGGGTAACATTAACAATAACCGACACCAATGCTCAGACAGACAGGAACTAATATGGGGTGAATAATTAGAGGCAGACAGGTGAGCACAATGATGGTTATTAACTAATGATTAGACGGGCTAAACCAACACAAAGGGAAGAAACCACAACAAACAGTCCACAGGGGCGTTACAGTGCCAGGGATGATTTTAAATTGTTTTTTGATATATGCCTTATTACTGAATGATACCAAATCAAGGTTCAGTATGATGGTTTTTACTCATGGTTCATGAGAAAAAATCCATAGTATTGCCATGGTACATGGTACAAAACAAAAAGGTTTTAGAATTATTATTTTTGTATTCTTTGAAAGTGAAGTACAGTATGACATGTATTACATTATTTTCAATGTGTTTTCATAGGTGATCTCAGTGGATCAAGCTAGACTGAACTACATGAATGAGATGTCTGAAGTCAAGTCCTATGGAGGAAAGGCTTTTAGTGCCACTATGATGGTAAGAGATGCATTCTGAGTCTTAATAGCCACTTTCAAACATGAAATCCATTAAACTGCAGTAAAAGTTTGACAGTAAATGTACTCCACCTGCATTTACACATGCAATGGTTTTACATCTTTCATCCGTTTCACATACTCTCACTCACACATCAGCACCAAAATGGCATTTCAGATGTCAGAGAGTCAAAGAGAGCTAACAGTCATTTCTTTAAAAAAAAAAAACCTTTCTCACTGACACCAAACTTTTGAACAGTAGTGTATTTTTTCATGTTTTAGTGACTGTATACATGTGAGAAAATATATATTTAATTTTCACTAAACATTAAGCTTTCTTTAAGAAAGCATAGACAATTAATAAATTATTTGTTAGATATTTACTGTGGAATAATAACTTGAATACATAGAACGCTATAAATTCATGAACACACTTTCACTAGAAAACAATGGCACAAAACTACTGTCATAATTTTCATAAACCCATTCTAACTGATACTTCAAAGACCATCACAACTAATTCTTACAATTTCAAATAAATGTTGCAATTTCACATAAATAATTTTACATAAATGTAAATGCAGATAACTTTAACTTAATGATGTTTGCTTGGCATAAAAAGTCAAGTAAAGATGAGTGAATGTGAGATGTGAAATGCAGTGGACCATTGTTGGCTTTTCATACAAATGTTCGTAACAACCCTTTTGGTTTATCCCCCATCCTTCCTTCATTTTTTGCTGCTGTCCATTCTTTCATATATCAGTCTTCATTTATCACATATCTTTCTTTCACTCTCCCTGTCTCTCTCTCTCTATATACTGTATATCTCTCTCTGTTTAACTAGCTGCAGGACAGGGAGTCAACAGTGAGTTTGTTGGTGGGAGCTCAGTATGGGGTGAGTCAGGTGATCAACCACAAGCTGAGCATCATGACCACCCTAACTGAATTCAGCTCTATTACCAGAGTGGAATTATTACCTGAGTCTGACAGAGTTAGTCTGGTCAAGATCTACCTGCAGGATATAAAGGTATATAATATACAGTACATACTCATACTCACATCTACATATATTTACACTCAGTATAATCCTTTCATTGCTCTATTTCTTTAACATTGTCAAACTTTTCCTGTCTTCAGCCAATAACCTTGCTGATGGAGTCCGTGGCAGCTAAAGATTTATTGTGTCTAGTTGCTGGATACTGCAGACTTCTCGTGGACCCCCAGATCTGTGTGTTCCCCTGGTCAGATCATTCAAAGGGCCACCGAATATCAGCAGAGGAAGGTACTGAATTACTGAATTCTTTGGTCTGGCAAAGTAACAATGTTCTAAAAATAGCAAGTTGTGATATTAGGTTACATAGAATTTTTAACAGTGGAAACTGTTTGCATCTTAGCAGTGCCTATAAAATCACAAGGTATATGACATTTATGTCATTATTGTGAGAAAAAATTGTGACAAACACATTTGGAACTAACTGTGGGTAGCGAGTATCAGCCGAGGAAGGGATTGTCTGTTAAGGAACTGTGAAAAATGTGACCACTGTTTGCATGTTGACAAAGAAAATGTTCACAGTGTGATTTATCTTAATTTTGTCTGTGCTTCTGCCATTGTGTACAGGTTATGTGTCACACTGTGGCAGTGACTCTGACGACTCAGACACAGACGTGGATGCTCTCCTTGCTCATGTTGCTAGCACTGCCAAAAGCAACAACACAGCAGATAAACCCAGTAATAAGCTACCAGAAGAAACTGAAAAAGCACAAAGATACATGGACAAAGATGAAGAGGTGGAGAAGGAAGGATGCAAAGAAGAGGAGGTGGTTGAGAAGAAGGAAAGGGAGGAGGACAAAGAAACCATCCATCAGTCTATAAATGGTAATAATGGAAAGACAGTAGAAATAGACGATGAGAGTGTAGGCACAGAAAAGGAAAACAAAGAGCAAGAGAAAAAGCCTGAACAACCTCAGTGTGTCATCATTGTCGATGACCCATCATCTGAAGCATCTGATTCATACCAAACTGAGTCACATTTCATGACCAGCATGTCCAGTGACTCTATAGATGCCCTAGAGGAGGACGACCTCATGACCTACTTTTCTACCAGACGCCCATGCCATTTACCAGTGAAAGATTCTTACTGCTGTGAAGATCGCTATTCACCATCATTGTCTCCACGGCAACCGTACAGCAAAGATTCTCACTCCCAAAGTGACCTGTGCTCTGCTGATTCCCATTGTGAACCTGATATTGACCAATTATTTTGCTTTCCTGCACTCTCAAATATTGCTGAATGTCTACCTAGTCCCCCTGCAGCCAGTGAAGAGGAGGACTGTGAGGAGCTGGGAATAGAGGATGAAAAACATGAAAAGGGGTCACCTGCAAAATGTCCTGGAAGCACCCTAGCTCCTCCTGTGGACTATGTGTTCACATTTGAACAAGGAGACACTAGACACTATTACAATATCTGCACCAATGTTACCCCAGACAGTGCACAGAGCCTTCCACGACCTCACTCTCCTTCCGGTCCTATGGAAACACAACCAGATCGGGAAAGAGGGGAAGCAAATCAGAGAGAAACAGTGACAATTTTTCAACCCCCACCAGGGTTTGGAGACAGCAGTTCAGAGGACGAGTTCTTTGACGCTCAGGAAAGATTCACACCAGCTGAAGAAACCTCTTCAACAGCCATGACAAGAGGTAAGACATAGGGGAGATTCTCCATGAAATGTTCTCAAAATATTTCTATAACATGTTGTAGAAGTTAAAGAATTGAGTAAAGCATATGAAAAATAGTCATGTGGAGTTTTGCCAACAAATACTCACCAAATGTATTTGCTGATATTTCTCTTTATAGAAGATTCTGAACAGTCAAGCACCATATTACAGACACTAAGCCTGAGGGAGATTGGCATCTGTGCAAGTGAACAGGAGGCAGAAGAGAAGAAACAAAAGGAGGAAGATAAAATGGTTACACAAGTTGAATTGTCAAATTTCAATAAAAGATCCAAAAAGCGTCGCTCATTCATGGAAACAAATTACACATCCCTGGTATCATTCCCAGAACAGGATCATTTAGATAACAGCTATGGAAATAGCATCCCGAACTATGGTTCTATATCAATTAACCAAGGTGCTGGCCGAATGGCATGTTTTGAAGGTGGATGCTCAGATCAAGGTCCATGTCCAACAGTCTCATCCCTAACTGATTCTGAAGGAGAACCAGCGCAACTGGAATCCAAACCCATCAACCCGTCCAAAGTCAATGGATCAGGACCACATAATCCCACTGATACACAAGTGGGATCACACTCAAACAAATCATATCAGCGGAAACAGCAACTTATAGAGATGGAACCAGATTCCATGGAGTTCAAATCAGTCAATGAACTAATGTCTACTGCATCGCCAGCTATAGTAGCAGTATGCTCCCACATGAACCTACAGGATAAAGGAAGCACCAGTAACCATAGCAGAGATGATCAAGAGGAGGGTACAGTGGGAGGTCTATTTGAGAGACTGTTTGGAGACCACTTGTTCTTTGATATGTCTAAAGGACAGTGTGATAGCAGTGTTTTATTTGGTCAAAGAGATCAGGTAACCAAACAAATGGAAGATTTTTTCCAAGGCAGTTCAGTGACTCAAAAGAGCAGCTCACTGCCAAGACTAGGCCAGATATCCCCATCAAGTTTACCCTACTTCCATGTCCCGAGCATATCATACACCACAAGCCCTGATGTAGACAGAGACGACGGTTTTGTACATCTACAATTTGGGATGGGTAACCACTCAGTGGAGCCAACAGAGAGGACCAGGAGTCAGAGTATGTCTGCATCTTTTGGTAGTGGGCCATCAAGGCACTTAATTTCCCAGCGAGTCAGAGGACCAGAATTTGATGAAACTGACAATAATTGTGACCCTTCACTCCAAGAACTGTCTTCTGGTGTTCCGTCTTATGAACCAGCCCAAAGCTTCCTTCTTACACCCTGTTCATCCGGCATCCTTGGGCGACTCTCTGCCTCAACATTGCGGGGAAAGATCCAGAACCTTCCCCTCTACTTATCACGTTCCCAGGAAATGCTAAATGGCAGTTCTGATGGCAATGGCAATGTTAAACCTGTGAGAAGACTTTCAGAAATACAACTACAAAAAAATGAAGTTGAAGTAGCAAAAGAGGCAACTGAGGATGTGACGTTGAATGAAGGTTCTCCTGAAGTTACAGAGGTAAAAGTGGTTACCATAGTATCTGAAGAGGTCACTGAGGTCATTGAGGAGGTAAGAGAGGTCAGCCACATTGGCCTCAAAGCATGTGGACAGCTGAAAACCGAAACTGAACCTAAAGAGTTTTCTGGAATAGCCATAGGGGAGTTTTCTGGAATGTGCTCCAAGGCAGACAACTCTCTCCAAGTCAGCCCCTCATCCGTAGTGGTTACAACACAGAACTTAAACGGACCCTGGGGGGTGGTAACGTCTAGTGGGTTACAAGAATGTAGCCACCCACCCTCAAGCACAACACCCCATAACTTTACCTCTAGCTGTGGGGTTTTCGCAAACTGCCAGTCCAAACCTACCATAGCCCAGCCAAAATCCTTGCCCAGCCCAAATCAACATGAGAAACCAGACCTTAGCTGCAGCTCGGTACTGGCTATGGGGTGTGAGACTGTAATGGAGGGTGCTCAGACACCTTTAGAGGTCTGCCATACAGTATACACCAACTGTTTCAGTGGAGTTCTTGACAGCGCCAGCTTCGATGATGAACTCACAGTATATGAGTTTTCCCGCAGAACGAGCCAGGGTGAAACAAGGGATGCTGTGCTGAAATCTGTCCCTCCTTCCTCCCTCTCTGCATCCCCTGCATCTTTCTCTCCATCTTCTCCATTGCCCTCATTCCCACATCTAGTACCGCCTGCATCTTCATCTACAGAACTCAGTCCCCTTCTGTCTCCATTGGATGCTCCTGACTGCTTCCTTTCGGACCCTCATGAAGATATCATCACTTCGTTGCTGACTCGTCGATATCCCCTACCACCAACAGGATTCCTTTCTTTGCAAAGGGATGTGGATACCCTCTTAAATGTCCTTGCTGGCGCTATGAAAAACCAAGATGGGGTCCACAAGCACACCAGGGATACCTGTGTGGCTCACTTTTCAGAGAACAAAAGGCAATTACATGCAGAGGCTCGGGGGCTTTTAGCTGGATGCCAACGCGTGGTCAGAGTTGGGCAGACGCCAGAGGAAACACTTCAATCATTGTCTGAAAGCTTCCGCTCACTGGTACAGCTGACAAGTGTGTGTTTATGTTTCTCTAACTGCCAGCGATGCAGGGAGCGCCATGCCCAAGCACTTACCGGACTAGCAAGTGTTGCAAAAACTTATCAGGGCTTTGCTCGGGCAGCAGAGCTAGTAGGAAGTGTTACCGAAAGAAAGACTTGTCATGATCTCAGTATTAAACTTCTGGCTCGCCAGTGCACTGCGCTAACGACCTCAGTCTTCTGCCTCACCCAGCTCTTTCGCACTCTCACTGCCCTTTAGTGTTGTCAAAAGTACCGATGTCGGTACCAGTCGGTACTGAAATTTAAAAAATGTGACGATACTAGCATTTTCCGCTAGCATTTTGAGAGCTGTTGTGTGGATTTTCAAACACCTCTGATCGGTCATTGTGTTCACGCACTCCTGTGTGTATCTGTGAAAGCTCTCAGTGAAGAGTGTAAAGCGATGATCATTGTAGCCAATCACAGATGAGTGTGAGAACACAATGGCCAATCAGAGGTGTTTGAGACTCCACACAACAGTGCTCAAAATGCTAGCGGGAAATGCTGGTATCGTCACATTTTTGAAATTTCAGTTCCGACTGGTACCGACATTGGTACTTTTGACAAAACTACTGCCCTTTGACCTTTCAATAGTTAAATTGAGTATTTTTTCCCCCCAAAACGGCAAGAAACCTGTCAGAATAACTCAAATGTGGTTCAAATAGACCTGTTGTGGTATAGAACATCAACATTGAGGCAGTGTCCAAGCCATAACAGTAATAAGCGTGCACTATACACTCACACATATACAGACACTGAAACATAAAACCTGCCATTTAAATGTTTTGAATGGATTAGCCTAAAATGACAACTGTACTGAGACCAGAATTTCTAAACAGGGTATTAAACAGCTTGTTTTACAGTATTTATATGTTGGATATAAGAATTTAGTATTGAATGTAATTCTAAACCATAACTGTCTTTGTTCTATGGTTGTCAGTAACTGATTCTGCTTCATGAGGAAAGCATAGACAGGGATTTTGCATAATGTATATTCCAACATTCTCTGCTTTCTTTCTCATATTTGCTCTCTTTTGCTTGCTTTCTCACTACCGTTCTCACCAGTGTTATGCACATACAGTATATACTCTTCTCTATGCTATACCTATATTGTCTATTAGGGAATGTTATAAAAACCTTTCTGCAGTAATGGCCTGGGTTATAAATGTTTACTAAATACAAACAATATTTTACTTGAGTTGCCAGTAACGTTATTATGTGTTCCTTTCGAAGAATATACCAAAGCCTATGGATGAATGATTTTGCAGTGAATGCAGATTCATTCAAAAGATTCTACATTGACTTTTGCACATGCTTTAGAGTTATGACTTCAGGAAGCGGGGTTTATTTAGACCATTAGATAATTTTGTGGGAAAATAATAGTTTAATTTTTGCTGCCATGGATTTATTTTTCACCGATGAGTTATTCCTTTTTAGTCATTCCTCCCCCTATAATTTTCCAGAATTCACAAAACACTGCTCACATAATCATACACCAATTATAGAAAATGTTTCAAAGGTGACATGGAAAATTACAAATTTGAGTGTGACAAAATATCAAATTTCAAATTAATTTACCTACCAGTAAGTGTCTGAATACCAAAAAGCTGCCATCCACTCTCTTCCTATAAGGCATGCTGTAAGCCATAGACATACTGTATACCTTGGGAATAGTGGGCTGCATGTAAAAAGGAATGCATGATTGAAAGAATGACCAGTGAGTGAATGAATGCTTATAGCA
The DNA here is from genome assembly GCF_001515605.1 of Sinocyclocheilus anshuiensis. Taxonomy (NCBI): domain Eukaryota; kingdom Metazoa; phylum Chordata; class Actinopteri; order Cypriniformes; family Cyprinidae; genus Sinocyclocheilus; species Sinocyclocheilus anshuiensis. The sequence goes on along the minus strand of NW_015547662.1, from coordinate 4,130,525 downwards.
ATGAAAACCGGCTTTGTAATGCAGTATTCACCCAATTAAAATGACATCTAAATGACTGGAGAATGTATGTTTTATTAATTAGACTTTACACCGTTCTTTTCCATTAGTGCCAACGCATATTAAAAATCCTCTATTGCATCAACTCTGGCTAGCAGTCAGATTTTTATTTTTATTTGTATTTTTTATGCTGCTGACCGATATGTGACACTGACATCTAGCGGCATGAGTGTTGCACTCGAAAGTGGTGGCAGATGAACACAAGCATGAAGGGGCGGGGTTTAGGAGGACTAAATGATTGGAGAAGTACTGCATACTCAACCAGAGAGAAGTCTAGTTATTTTCTCCGGAAGGTGCAGTTATGACTTTACAGGTTGAATTTTCATTTAATGCAGACTTGAACATGGCGGCTCCTATGAGGCAGCCCCAGCTACTTGTAAGTCAAGTTTTATTAGGTTACTAATATGAAGTCTTCATTTAAAAAAATTCTCAAAAGTATTTGTGAAATGCCAATATAACATACACACAACTTATGGATATTCAGTCTAAATAACCAGCATTTTCTAACTTTTCACACATTTTTGCACATCACGATGAAGTCGAATAACTTATTTCAGAGCTCCTTGTTCACAGATTTATTACAGATGAGGCTGTAAATGTTTGCTATGCCTAACATCCCCAGCGTTAGTAAATAATGACATAATATATTCCTCCGTGACATGTGTAAACACTATATGCATTTCATTTAACACACAATGATCTTGCATAGTAACAACTATATATATATTTTTTTCATATATATGCTTACAGGTATATATGCATGTGGCTATTACATAGACTGTAAAAAAAATATTTAGTTTTATTGACTTTCAAAAACAAACCCACCCGGAAATATATTCACTAGAGCAAAAAAAAAGTGTGACAACTAGCCGGGTCTTCCGAACAAACGCAAAAAAAAAAAGTAAAATTAAGGTAGCAGCCCAATCATATCTGAATTTCTGTTTTATTCTAACCATTAGCCAGTAATAACGCACCTTCTTATTTTAGAGAGAAAAATAATAGCTCCACTAACGCAGAAGGACTTTTATCGTAACCGGAAACAGGAACTCTTCTGACGTAGCAAGTGGGAAATTCAAATTTTAAAACATGTTCGAATGAAAGATGCTTTGGCAGTTTTAATTTTATATCACATTATAAACATATGCAATTGCGAGTAACAGAGTAAACTATTGACTCTTTTTTTAATTACATTCAAACATTTTTTATTGTTTTGAACTCGCTTATATCGGCGTTTTAAAGTGAATCATTGGAGCACAGCTGGTGAGTTTGTTCAACATGTTGGTCAAAACAAGCCATTGTTATGACTGCTTTCACTACAATTCATCTGTTAACTTGTGTTAGTTTGACGCAAGTATATTTGGAAATTTGAACCTTTGTGGAATATGCATCCAGTACTTTGCTCCGAGTCAATAAAGTTAGTAATGTGAGCTGTCTTTCCACATTAGAAACCAATCGAGAGCATTAAAAAAAAAAAAGAGAGAGAGAGATTTTCTAAAGATAGTGATCCCGCATTGACAGAGTGAAAAGTAAGTATAAAAGCTACTCCTTGTGGTTCAACCTTCTGATTTGTGTTTTTGTTGCAAACGTGAATTGTGGCCTTAAACAATTGTGTCAGAGTAACTAAAAAAATGCTGTTTTGATGCAGGTGTAAGTGTCCTCAGCATGCCTCAAGACAGCACTTCTGAACTTCTCAAGCACTATGAGGTTTATGAAACCATTGGCTCAGGTAACGTTCATTAATTATGCTTTTATATAATGCTTTAGACATGCATTTGAGAGAAAGTCGTAAAAGAACATAAATAACTAATTTAGTTTTATTCCCATTCTAACCCATAGGTGGGTTTGCCAAAGTCAAACTTGGTAGACACATACTGACAGGAGAGAAAGTGGCCATTAAAATAATGGAAAAGAAAGACCTAGGGGTAAGATCTTCTCCTTAAGATTGGCCTTTAATTTTACATTTGCACAAAACCTTTTGATGATTAAAGAGTAAATATGGAGATATTGTTTAATTTATTTCAGATTTAGATGAAATACCTTGTTGGCATGTTGAAAATGTTCTTTGGAAAAGAAATGCGTGTTACCTGTTTCTAGGATGATCTGCCCCGAGTTAAGATAGAGATTGAGGCTATGAAGAACCTCAGTCATCAAAACGTGTGTCGTCTCTACCATGTCATTGAGACGTCAAGCAAGATCTACATGGTGCTTGAGGTATGTTTCCTTGAAAGTGATTCTGATGCTTAAAGAAAATGCATTATGCTTCGTATGTTTATATGCATGTATCGTGCCGCTCTCTCAGTACTGTCCTGGAGGAGAACTGTTTGATTACATCATTGCTAAAGACCGGTTATCAGAGGAAGAGACCCGAGTGTTTTTCCATCAGATCATCTCTGCGATGGCCTATGTTCATAGCCAGGGTTATGCCCACCGAGACCTCAAACCGGTGAGTTGGTTGAAAAGAGCATTTAATTTCTAAGTAGTTTAAGCATATACTGAGTTCTCCCATTTAAAGGAACAGATCACCCAGAAATGAGAACGGTCTTAAAGGAATAGTTCACCCAAAGATGACAATTTGCTGAAAATGTACTCGCCTTCAGGCCATCCAAGATGTAGATGAGTTTGTTTCGTCATCAGAACGTCTTGTCTGAATCGGGAGAGAATGCTCAGATCGAGCACGGTTTACAAAACAGTTCTAAACGAATAAGTGGGTGGATTTTGATGTGAGAGGATAACAGGAGATGGACTTTTTCACTGGAGGGAGCGTTATTATGGATTATGGACTCGTATTTTGGCCAAAAGCGAGGGTTAAAAGTTAAAATGCCCTAATGATGAATTTGTTTCTCACAAACACGCAGGTTTTCACTAAACAAGAATTTAGGAATTGGATTTGAACTGAAGTTGTCGATTAATTGTGAATTATTATGATGCTTTTATCGGCTGTTTGAACTCCCATTCCAAACCCATAAGGCTTTATTATGTGGAACACAAAAGAGGAATTCAGAACACTGTGCGCACTCCTCTTTCTCGTTCAATTACAACAAACAGGGACTGATGCTTTAAGGCTTTGAAAAGGACACAAAAGCACTATCAGGAGTGTGGTCCAACTTGTATCCCAAGACTTTTTGACTTTATGTGATTAGCTCAGCGTAAGAAACCGACTGAAGGATATTCAGAACATGAGGGTGACTAAATGATGATGGTATTTTCATTTAGGGGCGAATTATTAAGTTAACCGTGTTTTCTTGATACAACTGTTTCTTACTGACCTTAGGAAAACCTGCTGATCGATGAAGATCATAACCTAAAACTCATTGACTTTGGTCTTTGTGCCAAACCAAAGGTGTGTATCCATCTATTACTATGTATGTTTTCTTTTAAGTCAAGTCGCATGCATTTATATGGCACTTTATACAATACAGATTGTTTCAAAGCAGCTTGACAGTAAACAGGAATAATAACCGTGTTCATGTGCAAATCCATCAGTTATGAAACGACTTCATTTTCAGATGTAAAGCAGGTACAGATTGTTTCAAAGCAGCTTGACAGTAAACAGGAATAATAACCGTGTTCATGTTGCAAATCCATCAGTTATGAAACGACTTCATTTTCAGATGTAAAGCAGCTTGTTGTTTTAAATAATATGTCCATATGTATCAGTGCTTTTAAATAAATATTGAAATATTGTAAAAATTGTAATTAGGGCGGTTTGGGTTTTGAATTGCTGACCTGCTGTGGCAGTCCAGCATACGCGGCTCCAGAGCTCATTCAGGGCAAGGCTTACATCGGCTCTGAGGTCAGTGTGCCATATGTGTTTCATGTCCTACATGTTTGAAAGCAACAACAAATTAAGCGTGTGTATTACTCGTGATCTCATGGCACGTGTGTTTCAGGCTGATGTGTGGAGTATGGGTGTGTTGCTTTACGCTCTACTGTGTGGTTTTCTACCCTTTGATGATGACAATTGTATGGTCCTCTACAGAAAAATTACAGTAAGTTTATTTGTGTTCCACCACGGTTTATAATCCGTGCATTTACTAGGTTACTGAAATAAAAGCAAGTTTGTATAGCATGTATTGTGCAATATTGGCTTGTGTTTTGACAGAGAGGCAAATATAGCAACCCGCACTGGCTTTCACCTGCTAGCATTCTGCTTCTAAACCAGATGATGCAGGTACTGTGCATGGTTTATGTGTCTGTTTGATGTTTTTAGGTAAGGAAATACAATTTCATAGTAGTTTATTCCCTTCTCCTGCAGGTGGACCCAAAGAGGCGTTTGACCGTGAAACAGTTGCTTGATCACCCTTGGGTTATGAAGGGATACAGCACACCAGTGGAGTGGCACAGTAAACATCCCGTAAGATCAGCTCTATAAACATGCTTATATGCCTCCAAGATCCAGTTAGTCAAGTGAAGCCAATATTGTTCTTGTTAGACATTTTTTGGGCTTTAAAGCTTTTGCTATTCTTATTGATTTCTTACCTATAACAAATTATTTCTGCTTTAGTTCATTTAAAGTCTTTACAGATCCATATGACCTTAATATTTTTATGTTAAATTGATTCAATATTAGAGAGCTTTTAACTTCCTAGCTGTATAATTTCCTTTGTGTGTTTGTTCATTTTAGTTGGGTCATATAGATGAAGACTGTATCACTGAAATGGCAGTGACTTCTAAACAATCCAGACAACTCACAATCCAACTTGTGTCAGAGGTACTGAGTGATTCCCCTGATTTAAAATGAATATTATATTTGTTAATATTAGAATTCATCAGTATTTATTTGTGATTGTGATTACAATTAAAAATCTATTTTAATAGTTATTAAAATGTAATTTATTGCTGTGTTCAAAGCTGTTTTTTTAGCATCATTACTCCAGTCTTCAGTGTCACATGATTCTTCAGAAATCATTCTAATATGTGACCCTGGACCACAAAACCAGTTAAGGGTCAATTTTTCAAAATTGAGATTTATACATAATCTGAAAGCTGAATAAATAAGCTTTCCATTGTTGTATGGTTTGTTAGGATAAGACAATATTTGGCTGAGATACAACTATTTGAAAATCTGGAATCTGAGGGTGCAAAAAAATCAAAATATTGAGAAAATCGCCTTTAAAGTTGTCCAAATGAAGTTCTTAGCAATGCATATTACTAATCAAAAATTAAGTTTTAATATATTTACGGTAGGAAATTTACAAAATATCTGCATGGAACATGATTTTTACTTAATATCCTAATGATTTGGCATGAATTGGCATAAAAGAAAAATCAATAATTTTGACCCACACAATGTATTTTTGGCTATTGCTACAAATATACCCCAGCGACTTAAGACTGCTTTTGTGCTCCAGGGTCACATATGCTGATTTGGTGTTTAAGAAACATTTCCTGTTACTATCAGTTTATTTTTCAAGATTTTTCGATGAATTAAAAGTTCAAAAGAATAACATTTATTTGAAATGGCTAACTTTTTTAACAATTTCAAAAATCTTTACTTTTGATCACTTTAATGTGTCCTTGCTAAATAAATTAATCTCTTTAAAAAAACTCCAAACTATAATTTACATGCAGTTTTAGTAATAATTTATGCACATGTAGCAAATAGTTGCAAATTGTCCCATGTTTGCATCTGATTAGATAATTTTATTTTATAAAAAAAATTTGTAAAAAAAAAAAAAAATGTAGAATGAAAGTGAAATAATTTCAAAACTGTTTATCAATTGATGTAAAAATAAGATGTTGAACTTTATTGAATTTTATGGAATAACTGCTTAATAACCATTAGATAAAGATAACCACTGCAAAGAAAGGCATGAAATCACTCTGCGTGAAATTAATTAATAGCCATGACCACTAGATGTCAGTAGATGCCAGTGCATTGGCCAGAGCTTTACCTAGTGAGATGTGACTTCTTCAGAATTCCCTGTTATAAACAAGAGTGTTATACATCAATCACTCAGAAGAGAAATCTTTACTCTCTGTGTGTTTCTTCAGTGGAAGTATGATCAAATGACTGCCACCTACCTTTTACTGCTGGCTAAAAAGCGGCAAGGCCGTCCTGTGCGTCTGAGAGCAGAATGCCCCGTGATTGACCGCATGTACTCTCCTCTACAGGACATACAAGTGAGTTCAGTATTCACACATTTAGGAGCAGTATGAATGCACAGTGGCCAGCTCATGCTACATTTATTATAAAAAAATGTTCATTTATGAATATTACTGTAGTCATGTTTTGCTTGCTGTGTAAATGCTTATGTAGCTGAAGTCGTTGACAGGAGTATGATTTTGTGTATGTGTCTCAGCTGAAGAAGAGTCAACGCTTCAGTGAGGATGATGATGGTGTTCACCCAGTGGTGCTTGGCTCTATGGTCTTCACTCCTGATTGCTACGATGACGAGAATCCCTGGACCCCTCTCACACCCAAGAACACACACACCACAAACATTCCACGCATGGTTAGCCTCTATGTTCTCTTTATTTGTCTGCTCTTCCCTCTTGTCCAATGCTGCTTATACAGCCAGTCTTTTTTCCTGCATTCAGCTTCCTTTTTATTTCTCCACACTCTCCTTTTCTCTTACTGCCTCTTACTTGTTTTGTGCAGAACACCAGTTGGTCTTCCTGAATTACTGTGATAGTGTTGATAGAACTGGATTGTGTTTGGTCAGTTTAATAAATACACTACTGGTAAAAAGTTATAAAGTTGAAAAGTTAAAGTTGGAATAATTAAGAGTTTTTAAAAGAACTGTCTTATGTTCACCAAGGCCACATTTATTTCAGTCTTCAGTGTCACATGATTCTTCAGAAATCATTCTAATATGCTGATTTGGTGATGCTTAGTATTTTTATAGATGTTAAACCATCGTGCTGCTTAATATTTTTGTGGAAACCATAATATACTAGGCTTATTCGTTTATTTATTTGTAAAAAACATAATACTTTTTTTCAGCAAAGACACAATAAATTGATCAAAAGTGATTTTTTTTTCATATAAAAGCTGTTCTTTTAAACTTTATATTCATCAAAGAATGTATCGTGGTTTCCACAAAAATATTAAGCAGCAAAAACTTTTCAACATGGATAATAGTAAGAATCATTATTAATATTTGAGCACATAATATTTGATACCTAAGCAGCAAATCAGCATATTAAAATGATTTCTGAAGGATCATGTGACACTGAAGATTGGGGTAATGATGCTGAAAATTCAGCTTTGATCACAGGAATAAATTACATTTTAAAAATATTTAAATAGAAAACCGTTATTTTGAATTGTAATAATATTTCATATTACTGTGTAATCGAATTAATACAGCCTTGGTGAGCATAAGAGACTTATTTCAAAAACATAAAAAAATCTTAATTATTCCCCTTTTGACTGGTAGCGGCTGTTTAGGGAAGTTTATGAACTTGCAACCTTTGTATTAGAAGCCCAAATCCTTTATGAATCCATAATTAACATCTTATGGCAACAAGAAACTAATTTCAACACATTTAACTTCTGTGATGCGTTTCAAAAATAAAACCAAATGTTACTAATGGAAATAGTTCATGCGGTAGCCCAGAAAGCACTTTATTTACTAATTGTTGTGAAAACTTTTGTCGTCTTCAGATGTTCACCTCTGAAACATCAGAGAAGAAGCGGAATGAAATGGGCTACTCCCCCATCACAGAGCAAGGGAGACCCCGTCGACAGAAGCCAGAGAGACGTGAGAGAACCAGAGAAAATAAAGAGAATCTTGCTGTGACAGCTACAGATGGAGATGTTTTTGCTCTGCCTGCTCCCCGAACTCCGATGAGCAGCAGAAAGACCAAATCCAACAGAAATGTAGCGACAACACCCAACAACAACATCACTACCACCAGCAGCGATGCAAACAAAGGTGAGCTAGATAATGAATCAGTTAAACATCACAGCAAGTGTACACCTTTGTTGTGATAATCCAAATATGCTTTGTTGAACTGTTTATTGTATATATTTTTATTATTATTATTATTCATTTTGTTTCTGCATCAATTTACATATGCTGTATTTTTGGAATTTTCCTTATATGGTGGCCTCAAAAGCTAAGGGTCAGTAAAGATAAGATATTTGTTTATTTATTTTGAAAGAAATTAATACATTTATTTAGTGGATGGATGCATTAAATTGTTTAAAAGTGACACATAAGATGTTTACAGTACAGTGGCAGATTGGAGTAATGGCTGCTGAAAATTCTGCTTTGCCATCACAGGAATAAATTATGTTTTAAAATATATGAAAATAGAAAAAACTATTATTGTAATGAGATTTCAGTTTGTTTGTTTTTTACCATATTTGTGCTCAAATAAATGAAAGAGACATCTGGTGAAAGATACATCTTTCACAAACATTAAAAACTTACACTGATCCCAAACCTTTAAACGGTAGTGTATTTGGACATCTGAGCCACACCTAATATAGGGCATTGCATTCACAAAATATAAAACCAAGTGCCATCTGCAAACAATTTTTAACTAACTTCACTTTTCTGTGTAGATGTCTGAAATCAGTTCTTCTCAAGTTCACACAGGTGTGTTAGAGTAACCACAAGCAAAGTTCATCACAATAACTATGAACATGTTCCACTAACATCTGAAAATTAGAAAGTACCCAGAAATGAAAAAATGTGCTTATGTTATTTGTTCTTACAATTTTTACCACTTGCTTTAATAATTGTATTATATAATGTAAAACAGTTTATCCATTTTTAACATTATATTGGAATTATGAACTCCTAGGGGCTGGGATATATATTTTTTTTTTTTATTTAATTGAAGGAAATGACCGCTGAAATCTGAACAAAAGCATTGATAGTGATTTATAGTGGTTCTGGAGATAAGGTGTAATCAGGGCTCTCACTGCTGGGTACACCTGGATCTTTCCTCTTAACTTCATTTATTCACCTATACACTCATTTTCTGCAAACACTGGATTTTTGAAGTCTTTCAGCCCTGTACTGCAGATGCTTAAATGGCATATCTAGAGTTTAAAAGAACATACCTAAAAATAGTTTTTTGTGTGTGTTCCTACATTGTCAATTTGTCATCTAGCATCTATAGTTTGATTCAGTTGACCAAAGTCTGAGTATGTGTCTCTATATGGGCACAGTGTGTCTGGGGAAAAGTCTTCATGTCCCAACATCCACTGTGTCCACCTCGTTACTGTCACACACCACCTCCTGCACTGGAACGGACAGGTGCACACTGGGGACAGAGTGTGTGTGTGTGCATGCGCTAGTGTCCGAGACAACTCCCGAAGCACATACTGACAGGTGTACGCTGTTCACAGTGCTGCGGCAGCATGTAGTGACACGTGTTTATCCTGTGTGTGTGCAGGAGCAGGCAGTGCCACTAAAGAAGTGTCCCGCAGGAGAGAGATGGACCAACAGCAGAGCGGGCAACAAGGAGAACTGGATATACTGGCTTTCAGCCCCGAGAGAAGGTAGAGAACTTTCTGTATTTTGAGAGGAAGAATGGAGTAGAGGAGGACTGTGGGATTTAAAGGGGCCCTATTATGCTTTTTCAACTTTAGTTAGTCTGTAATGTTGCTGTTTGAGCATAAAAAAGATCTGCAAAGTTACAAAGCTCCACTTCAAAAGGAGATATTTTATTTAACAGAAATCACTTTTCAAAAACTACAACGAATGAGTCGATTGGACTACAACGCATATTTTCTGGGATTTGTGACATCACAAATATCGACGAATGGGACGAGACCTGGTTGAGCTGCACTAGAGAAGGCAACGAGTGTTATCACTATGTCGGAGACACGCTAGCTTTCCCAAGACAGACGAACTTAGAGTGGTTACAATCATCCGGGTTTAAATCGCGCTCAAATTGATTTGATTTTGACGCAATATTTACACTAAAGCTCGCAGGCGGCTATGGTAAGGGGCGTGACATTTCCCGACCAGGCGCCAAGTGGAGCCAATCACAACACATACTGGCCCAGCTAACCAATCACAGCACATTTCGTCTTTCAGAAGGCAGGCCTTCATTTGATACAGGAACTATTCGAGCCGTTCATGCCAGACTGGGGAGAGAGGTGTTGTAATAATGTAAAATATGTGAAAAATAATGTGTTTTTCGAACAACCTAGTATGAGAGCATGTTCTAGTACACCCCCAAAACAAAATCAAGACTTTGTAAAAGAGCATAAAAGGACCCCTTTAAAGGTGAAGTGTGTAATTCTGCCCCATGAGCAAAATTTTTTTTTTTACTTGTTTGTTTTAATTTATATACATCATTGACACTTCACCTTTAAAATAAAAAATGTTTCCCACTGAGGTCAACTTTACTTTTTTGGGCCAATGACACTCAAATATACATGAACTTTCAAAAGATACATTTAACTTTTTTTATTTTATTCTTTTTTTTTTAGAGATTTTTAAATATATTTTTTTATGTTTTTATTTTTTAGTCTCTTATGTTCACCAAGGCTGCATATTTTTTTAATCAAAAATACAGTAAAAACAGTAATGTGAAATATTATTACAGTTTAAAATAACTTTTCTATTTTTATATATTTCTGTGATGTCAATTTTCACATTTCACATGTAATACTGAATACAGAAAACAGTTGTACTTAATTTTGTGGAAACCGCAAATACACATACATCTATATATTTATATATTAAACGGTGTAAAAGTGTTTGCTGTCACTTTTGATCAATTGTCCTTGCTAAATAAAGTGTAATCTTTGTTAAAAATCATCTTATTGACCTAAAATTTTTGAACAATAGTGTAATTATTTTTATTTTTCATGTCCCTTTTGACTCTTTTGAGTTAACAGGCCATTTTTTGCTTGATCTGTATGACCTGATGTCAAAACCTTCTTTGCATTTGAAATGAGATGCAGCACTTGCTGCACTTACTCTTGCAGATTACTGTTGAGTCATTTATAATTTTAACTAACCTTATTCTTCAGTAATATGATCTTGGCAAAGCCTGTGCCGCATTATGGTAGATTTGCAGTTATAGAAATGGGCAATTATATTCTAAACTGCGTTTCCCACATGTCCAGGTCTCGATCTCTGGACCTGGCTGGCTGTCAGGTGGACAGTGGGCAGAAGCGGAAGGGAGGTAAAGTGTTTGGCAGTCTGGAGAGAGGCCTGGATAAAGTCATTACAATGCTCACACCCAGCAAAAAGAGAGGACCTCGAGATGGACCACGCAAAATTAAGGTATCATTCGTCTCGTTTTTACATTTGTGCTTAGTCTTTAAGATTGTATTGTTTGTCTGTTGTTCTCTTGAAATGCCTAAAATGTCCTTGTTTTTTCATATTCCAATTATTTAGAATTATGATTTGGCATGTTTGTCACTCAGTTGCAACCAGGAACATTGTTAACTAAACTTTCAGAAGGGATAGGTCATCATTTATTTGCTCTCATGCTGTAAACCTGTATGATGACGACTCTTTCATTGAATGCAAAAGGAGATGTTTAACAAAATGTCCACGCTGCTCCCTTCCATATAGTGGATGTGGATGTTGCCCAGATATAGTCAAGCTCAAAAAAACAAACCTTTTTGACTCCAAGGTCTGCCATTGTCCACAACAATATTTGAGGGCCCCATGACATTTCCAGTTTTCCATGATTTTCTGGATAAGGATTAAAGATAAGTTTTATTTTTTTTAAATATGTTTTTTTTTTTTTACTCCCAAGTTCTACAAATATTTTAGAGCTTGGCATAATTAGAAAAATGTATATTCCTTATATAAATTCCAATGGAGTTATAAGATTTTATTAACTTGCATGATTCTTTCACTCTAGAAATCTCACTTTTATCTCACTTCATCATATATGCAGGTTTTCGAGACTGTAAGAAGCCAAATTTCTTCAAAGAAAACAAGTAGTTGTTGAGGGGTTAAATTATAATAATATCTTGATGCTGAGTTGTCCCAGCTTATTTTAATGCTTAAATTCCCTGGTTCATAACCACTGCCTGAAACCACAAAAAAAAGGAGAGAATTAGACCAAAAAACATGTGTGCTCTGTTTGAGGAACAGAATGAATTTTATTTGAGGTCAGTGGAAGAATGAAGGTGTGAAGAAATTATAGAATATATATATATTTTTTGGTTTAACTGTCACTTTAAACGGACATTTCACCCCAAAAAAAATTAAAATAAGAATGTGGACTTTGTTCAGAAGGGGTAAGTTAAACTCTTAAATTAAGTGTTTCCTGAAATGGCAATTCAAATTAGTTTTTCTGCTAAACCAGTGGTTCTCAACCAAGGGGACGGGGCCTCAGCAAACCTCAGCAGTATTTTAATTAATAATTATTATTAATATATTAAAATTATTATTAATATATTAAAATCTAAATTAAATGCTAAAAAAAATTTAAATATAGAATATATATATATTTTTTGGTTTAACTGTCACTTTAAACGGACATTTCACCCCAAAAAAAATTAAAATTCTGTCATCATTTACTCACTCTCAAGTTGTTCCAAACCTGTATGTGTTTCTTTGTTTTGGTGAACACAGAAGAACATATTGTGAAGAATATGGGTTACCAAACAGTTGCTGGACCCTATTGACTTCCATAGTATAGATATTTTTTAACTATCCCATAAACATTTGCTTCATGTGTCCATAAATTTAAATAAAATTTTACATCTTATATCCGATATTTATTTCTATTTTCCCTCAATAACTTATTTTTATTGAAGAACATAGTTCTGGAATATAGAACATAACTTGAAGGGGGCGCCCTTCAAATATTGTTTTGGAAAACGGGGCCTTTGAGTCAGAAAGGTTGAGAACCACCGCTCTAAACAAAATAACTTGTTAACTTGGTTAAATTGTTATATGGTATCATAAGGTCCTCTTTTTCTGTTAGCTATACTCTGAAGTGCCACACACAGTCAGACTTTGGAAAGGTGACCATGCAGTTCGAGCTGGAGGTTTGTATCCTGCAGAAGCCTGAGGTGGTCGGGATCCGTCGACAGCGGCTCAAAGGTGACGCCTGGGTGTATAAACACCTGGTAGAGGACATCCTCTCCACCTCCAGCATCTGATGTCGCTCTTGTTTGCCCACCTGAGTTTAATGGGGTAGATGGAGTCTGTTTGATGTCCATTACAGAATAACCTCCAGTTCTACTTTATATTTCATTTGACCATGTCCATTAGTCTTTGGCATGTGCAGGAGGTGGTACAGTATTATTTTGTCATGTTCTGCCCTTGATAGAAATGCAGATATTTTTGTCACTTTATACTGTGCATCCTTCTAATTTAGCAATAAGCAGTACTCGTATAGCATTATGGCAGCGATTGCATCTTATTTGTCTTTTGTTTTTATGTCTGTCTCCATGATATAGTGTCAATGTCATGTTGTATTTGTTTTCATGTGTAAAGTTTCTAATCTGTTACCCTTTTCAAAATGTTTGTCATTTTGTTCATGTTTCTATTTGTGATCATGTCAGTCTGACTCGTAATTAAATAAATCTTTTTAACATCTATGTTTCAATGGATCAGTGGTGTATTTCAAAATAATATTATAGCAAATAAGATATTTTCCTCAGTTCAGACGTATTAACCCTACCATTATCCCAGTCAACTGCCCACAGCAACATAAAACACAAAATCTAATTTCATCTGTAAGCAAGTGTAGTTCATATGAAATATTCAATGTTTTAAATAAAAGCAAAATGGAATGTTGGTACTTTCAACAAATTCAAAATTAATTTGCCATATTGCAGAGCTATTTATATGTTTTTTTCTCTGTTTGAAATGAACTAAATTTCAATATTATGAGCAGTAAATGATAAGTCCTTCTTCCAACCCGTCTTTTTGCTTTACCCTGAATAATCACTATTGTAAGCCGAATCGAGAGCTGTCAGGTCTGATTTCGTGGAAAACTTCACACACGCGGGAAACTTCATTTTGCCTTTGTGTGTCACGTCATATCCGTAAACAGATCAAATTAGCTTCTGGATGTGGCTAGTGTACGACTAGCTGAAGCTCAAAGTTAGTTGTGACAACGAACGAGCCACAAATATTGAGCATGAACCACACAAAACTGTAAACCACAGGGGAATTGGTTGTAAAAACAAAGAAACTCCAAAAAGAGCACAGTCTACAAGCCGAAAGAGATGAAGTCCGGAATAAAACCCGAATCAACATTGCAGTCTTTGGTTGTGATGAGATCCCCGAGATTTGAAAGCCCCAGCTTCCTTACTCAACGGGTAAGATATTTTATATAACTAATAGACCGCAATGTAACTTTAACAGTAGTGTGAGTTCATTATATAGCGTTAGCTGAATTGTGTAATTTCATTATGGGCTGTTGTAGTGCTGGATTTTTATTTTCAATGATACATCTATTGGATCGCCAAATTAACGTTTCAGCTGTCTAATTAGTCAACTTGCGACCCTTTCTATCCTCACTGGTTATCTTGAGCCTGTGTTTTGGTCTCATTTAATTCACCGAAATGACAACATGTAAACTCACGTAACATCTTAACATAATTTAAAAACATAAATATTTTCAATCAACATAATTTTTGGATTTCTGTGTGCCAAGAGCTACATTTATACTGCAGAATAGCAGTGCCGAAGCACAACCACAAAAATGTTCTTCCGCAAGGTTCGTGCAGTTTTATATCTTAAAGGATTAGTTCACTTCCAGAATAAAAAATTCCTGATATTTTACTCACCCCATGTCATCCAAGATGTTCATGTCTTTCTTTCTTAAGTCGCAAAGAAATGAAGGTTTTTGAGGAAAGCGTCCAGGATTTTTCTCCATATAATGGACTTCAATGGGGACCAACAGGTTGAAGGTCCAAATTGCAGTTTCAGTGCAGCTTCAAAGAGCGCTACACGATCCCAGCCGAGGAATAAGGGTCTTATCTATTGAAACGATCAGGCATTTTCTACAAAAAAAAAATGTAATCTATATACTTTTTAATCACAAATGCTCATCTTGCACAAGCTGGACTTCACGCATTACGTCGTCACGTTGGAAAGGTCACGCGTGACGTAGGCGGAAGAACCGACCCAGTGTTTTCAAAGCGAACATGCAAAGACGCGTGTCAAACGCCCTTTACACAAAAAAAAGGTAAAACAACGATGTCGGAGAAAATGAAAATACCCTACCTTTCTGAACCGGAGTACACAGACGAAGAGCTAACCGCACGCGACCTTTCCAACGTGATTACGTAATGTGTGAATTTGTGGATGCGCATCGCAGAGCTAGTGCAAGACGTGCATTTGTGGTTAAAAAGTATATAATTTTTGTTTTGTTTTTTAAGAAAATGACATGGTTTCGCTTGATAAGACCCTTATTCCTCAGCTGGGATCATGTAGAGCCCTTTAAAGCTGCACTGAAACTGCAATTTGGACCTTCAGCACGTTGGCCAAAAATCCTGGAATGTTTTCCTCAAAAAACTTAATTCTTTGCGACTGAAGACAGAAATACACGAACGTCTTGGATGACATAGGGGTGAGTAAATTATCAGGACATTTTTATTCTGGAAGTGAACTGATCCAAGACCGTTTCACTCAAACCAGTACACGTGAATAAGACAAAAACTAGCCCTTGAGAAGAAAAACCTCCCTTTAGTCTGTCAAACTGACTGTGTAATATTAATTTAATAAAGTTGAGTAGCTAAAATTTGTTGTAAACCCCTCCCTCCCACCATTTTATGGTATGTGTAGGTCTGTAAAACCAATGTCACATGCTGGTAAGATCATGTATTAACTTGCTTTAAGTGTTCTGCTATGATTGAAGTGGGAGCAACCTGTGTGTCAGTCCTACTGTGCGTATCAGCATAACAATAGCTATTAGTGTGACAGATATGAGTGCTTACATGGTTAACATCAAATGAAGTGTGTGTGCTGCTGGAGAGGTGGATGGTTAATGGGGGGGGTAAGGTGGTAATATGGGGATGATGATGGCTGCAATATAACAAAGAGTGAAAAATTGAAGGGGGTCTGAATACTTTCCGTACCCACTGTATCTTTACCTATGATGATTTTTCATTTAAAGAAAAATCTAAATTATTATTATTATTATTTTAATACTCAATCTCTATTTATTGATCATCTTTAAAAAAATAAAACGGTGGGAAGTTATTTATTTACACTAAAATGTCAAACTGTAGCTGTGTGATATAACTCTATATCAAAATGGCTCGATATCACACAATCATGTGATATTGCGCTATATATATATATATATATAATTGTCTACTACCAGAAATAAATGCTTTTACATTTTTAAATGTACTAAAGCAAACTAAAACTGAATAAAAAAAAAAGCTACATAGAAATAAAAAAGAAAAAAAATCTTAAACTAAAATTAAAATGACAACTGAAATGCTATTTGCTAAACTATAATAGTATAAAAATAATGCTAAAATTGTATATTTATTTCTTTATTTTACTTTGCAACTTAATGTAACCTGTCTTAAATGGGCTTTAAATGAGAAAAGCTGAATTTGGTTTTATATCAGTGCGTGTACCACCCTAAAGAGTGTGTTAACACATGACCTCAGGTCTTTTCCAGCATGAGCAGCTTTTCATGAGCTGAACATGTGTTTGTCCCTTCCTCTGCTTGTCTTTGTGTGTTTTCTTGGGTCAACGAAGGCAGTGATGTTTCTCTTCATTACGAAGCTGACAGATTCAGAAGGCGCCTGCACTGTGACAGCTCACTTTCCAATTACCTCCTTCAGTTTTAACGAATTTTGCTTTTCACTGATGGCTCTTGCAGTCAGATGCCTGTTCATTAGGGGACTTCGTATTCCAGAGATGTGGGTTTCCATCACACACACGCAGAGACCCGGAGCTAATGGGCGGCGTGTGATGTCTCCGATGGGAAGAATTACTCGCTGTGTTGTTTTGTTAACGGACGACTGGTTCCAGTGGTTGAAGAACAAATGAAGAGTTTGATTCTCATGCCGAAATGTCTTTTCAGCCTGAGGAAACTATTGACAAATATGCCAGCAGTGCAGGACAATGACATGCTCTTTGTCCATTTAAAAAACAACTGTTAGAGCAAGATTTAAGATTAGTTAAACAAACAGACGGAATGTCAGACTTCTTTATTGCTTACTTGACTAAGGGCTATTAACTCTATAAACAGGCAAAGACTGTAGCTTCTAACAGCAAATAGATGAATACATGAACAAATAATATTCACACATCAATGACTTTTGATTAGAGTTTAGAGGTAGGATACCCTTTTGAAAAAAAAGTACACTTTAGCGTACTTGTAAAAAGAGTTTTAAGCCTACTTATTACAGAAATTATATACTTTAAAATAATATACTTAAGTGTGAATTGAATGTAATGTTTTTAGACGCTTAATTGTGTGTTAATTGCAAATAAATTAAAATGTTTTTTTTTTCAGAATGCTTTTTTTTTTTTACTTTAAATTGGACTTAATACATCTTAATGTTTATTTTCATAGTGTAATTTCAAGTGTACTTTTGAAAGCATGCCAAAAGATTAAAACATTTTACAGTACTTTAAAGTCTTCATTTGACAATTACAAAGAGCACTTAAAAAAAAAAAGTGTACTTTGTGTTAGAAACAGTCAAGAAATTGTACTCTCTTTAATAACACCATTTTATTTATTCATATTATCTGTTTTTTTTTTAATACTACTTTTAAGATTTAATGTACACTACTAATGCACATTTAATACAGTTAAGAGCATTACTTTTTCACAGGGTAGATGCGTTTCTATAGTTTGCGAATAATATTAGAGTAATAACTGGGAGTAATAAGTTTGTCAATCCTTGTGTAGCACCAGCATCAGGAAAGTTTATTTTTAAGAAAGATCCCTGATCCAACCTTATAGAGTTACTCAAACTAAAATGGAAAATTGTTTTTATTGACTGATTCTGTCTTCATGTTGTTCCAAACCTGTATGACTCTCTATGACAGAACAAAAACGAGATCATTTAATAAATATCTGACTGGGTGAAAACATCAATATATAGTAGGCCTGTACATTTCAATGCTAAAAAAACAAACAAAAAAAAAACAATTGTGTCAGTGATTGCCCCTTCCATGTTGGTGCATAGAAAGATTTCTGCCACCTACTGGACTGGAGTGTGAAGCACTGGATAGCACACAGGAGAGTCTTCTGAAGAAAGTCTTCTGACTTCTGAAAGTCAGTCATACAAGTTGGAACAACATGAGGGTAATGATGACCGCACTTTCTTTTTTGGAAAAAAAAGAGTTTGCGCAGCACATTCTGTGAAACATTTTATTGAAGGATGGGGTAGCACCCACGTCAAACCCGCAGCTCACAAGTAACTAAAGCACACTTGCATAGAAATGTTCCATTGAATTTCAGGGGTCAGAGAGAAAGTGGAAATTTTGACTAACATTATATAAGACAAAAAAAATGTATAATGTTTGTTTGATATGACCAGGAAATTTGTTGACCATGAAACTTACAAGAAGTTTTAACAAGTCTTTTTACTTGTTGCACAGAATATTTGTGAAAAGAGAAATTATCAATGTAAACTTGGTGGGTGCCATGCAGTGTGTGTGTGTGTGTGTGTGTGGTGTGTGTCAGTGTATCATAAAGATTTATTACATTGAAACTGCTCATTATCATGTAGACTGGACTTACTCAGTCAAGCAGAGAATTAAAATCCCTAATTGTGCTGTCATCCTCTCTTCTCTCTTTCTCTCCCTCCTTGTCTCTGACCCCCTCCAACTCTCATTCTCACCCTCTCTTCCTGTCTGTTTTGTCTGATCACTTCCTCTGGACTGTCTATCTTTCATTTTACCTTCCACATTCATCTCCTCCATCTCTTCTTGGTCTGTTTTCCATTTCTCTCATCTTTCTCTCTCTTTACGCCCCCTCTTTATATCTCTATCCATTGAATGGCTTTCTGTCTTACTTTCCCTCCTTTTCCCCTCCTTTATAGTACAATTTATTTACACAGTCTCATGTGTGTGTTTGTATTATTCAAAAAATTGTATGAATCACCTATTAAATATTATTACTATACAGTACAATAATATGCATACAGTTAAGTATTGTGAAATGTATACCTTTCACCATTTTTTTAAGCATAAATGTACAGTATTAAGGGATTTTACAAGTATATTCATCCCTTTAGTTGGGAATCATTTTGGATGTGTTAAAAAGGACGAATCTTTTAATCCCCTCCAATTCTTTGGGTCATATTCTCTGTTTCTTTCTTTTTTTCTGTCTGTCTCTCTCTCTCACGCACACACACACACACACACACACACACACTCTGCGCAAAACTCCGCATTTGAACAGTCAATAGCAAATACAAATAATAAAACATACTTACAGTCGCTGATTCAGAAGCTCCAGATTGTCATAGCAAAGTCGGAATTGACCCTTT
>NW_015547662.1:4109690-4111068 GCF_001515605.1 Sinocyclocheilus anshuiensis | reverse complement strand
TTTCTTTTTTTGTGTCTGTCTCTCTCTCTCACGCACACACACACACACACACACACACACACTTCCTGTTCTCTCCTTTTCAGTAACATTAGAGCTTAAACCGACAAGGTTAAAGTCCTAAGACCTCTTTCAGAGCTGTGTGTGTTTGTGTGTGCCTTTGAGCTACAGAACACTAATACTCACACACACACTCACACAGTCTCCGCTTGTAAGCAGGAAACAAACAAACCAAAACAACAAAAGCCCAGAGGAAATTGAGAAGCATCAAGGAAAAATCCTCTATTCACTGCTGCACAAAATGCTCCCGGTGGCTATTTCAGGTGTCCGGTTTGTGTGTGTGTGGCTTTATTTAGCTATACTTTGGGGAAATTGTTCTAATAGGTTGGCTCGGTCGGACAAAACCTCCCTCTTGGACATCTAAAGGTAAAAGTAAAAATATATCAATTAAATGTTTTATTTAATATTTAATTTAAATAGCTAAAAATGCAATAGAACAAAATACAAATGGGTCCGTGATCATCTGGGGGTCCCAATGTGGTGCTAGTGCTAGAAAACTTGAGAAGTAAAATAGAAAGATTTATCTTTTTTTTTTTTTTTTTAAGGGTTAGTTCACCCAAAAATGACAATTCTGTCATTAATTACTCACCCTCATGTCGTTACAAACCCATAAGACCTTCGTTCATCTTCGGAACACAAATTAAGATATTTTTGATGGAATCTGAGAGCTGTCTGACCCTGCATAGACAGCAATACAACTGACATGTTCCCAAGTCCAGAAACGTAGCAAGGAGATCTGTAAAATAATCCATGTGACATCATCCGCTGGACATAAACGGCGTATGCTGTTCTGTGTCAGCTGCGTCACTCGGATACGCTGTTTTTGTTCAGATCAAATCACAACAATGTAGGAAACAGATCCGGCGTGACGCAGCTGACACAGAACAGCATACTCTGTTTATGTCCAGCTGATATTCTCCAAAATGTCACTAGGGTGAACGAAGGTCTTACGGGTTTGAAATGACATGAAGGTGAGTAATGAATGACAGAATTTTAATTTTTGGGTGAACTAACCCTTTAAAAGTTGTATTTTTAGGACTGTCAAAGTTTCACCTTTAAAGGGGTCATAGGATGCTACATGCACTTTTACAAGTTGTTTGAACTGAAATGTGTGTTGGCAGTGTGTGTACACAACCACCCTATAATGATAAATATCCACCCAGTGTTTTTTTTTAATCTGGTTAAATGATTTCCCCTTTCTCAAATCGAGCCGATCTCAGATGCCTGTCTGTGTGACGTCACACAGACAGGCCCCTCCCACGATAGTTTGATTGACAGTAGCGTTTCAGCACAGACTGGACTGGTGTCTTACCTTAGCTCC
>NW_015547662.1:4104951-4109105 GCF_001515605.1 Sinocyclocheilus anshuiensis | reverse complement strand
TAAAGCACTGACAAATAAGCCTGGTGTAAACATTAATATGAAAGTCAGTAACAAATCACACAAACTAAAGTAGATTGCAGAAATATAGAAACAAATCTGTTGCTTTACCACACTACTTTAGGTAATTCAAAGTCACTGTAATAAACAAACATATGTAAACATGTGCACTGCACTTTTTAAACACTGTCTGTTAACTTTAGGCCAGTGGTTCTCAAACTTTTTGGTCGCGCCCCCCTTTAAACCTATAAAAAAATCTGCCCCCCCCCCCCCCCCCCTTCTTTTTCCCAACTCGTCACGAGTGTCAGTTTTACAGGCATAGGATAAGACGAGGAAATTGTACAACTCACTGGAGCATTAGTTAGACGATTAGATCAGCATTTGTTTTAACCCTTTAATGTGCATGCAAATGTTCACAAAACGTTACTCTAATGTGCATTTTAGAAATAATAGAGAAAAAAATTATGAGAGGAGAGTGGAGGCTGTGTGTGTAAGCAGGATGACAGCAAGCACTCAATGGCCACTCGTGTAAGTAATATCTTATTAAACCACAGTGCGTACTGTAATACGCTCTGTGTCCCCTGATATCCCATCAGCAAATGATGTTTGAATCCATCTACATTTTCCAGGTCTTGGAGACACATGGACACTGGAGATACGTGTTTTGTCTGTTTTGTGCACGCTTTTTGCATCACATGACTCACTCTTCCCCATTTTACAGACTACATTTGTGCAAGTCTTACATTTAGTCAAACAGTAAAGCATTTTTTCATAGTCAAACAGTCAGTAAGTCCACCAATGGAAAGAAATGAATTTTGGTCGATAATGAAAATCAGGTTGTGGTGGCTCGACGTCAACCTCCAGCATGGGACAGAAGTAGAATTTTAGTTGGAAAAATGAAAACCAGGTTTACTTCAAAACTCATCGTTGGCTTGACGTCAGCCTCCGACATTGGACAGACATTGAATTTTGAATGGAAATGAAAATTGGGTTGATGTTGAAACTGAATATTGGCTTGACATCAACGTCCAACACTGGAGAGATGTTGAATTTGGTTGGAAATGAAAGACTTGAATTTTGGTTATTTAATACCACAATTTAAAGCCAAAGAAGTAGCAATGTCAGCTGTCATTAGTATTCTATGTCAAATTGATGTTGGCGTTGAACAATGTCTTGACATTGAATTTCGGTCACCTGACATCTGAACATATATAAGCATCTTAAGATGTTGGTGGTTCACTAGGCAGAGACATTTTAAGGGCAGGCTACGATCCACTCATATAAAAATGCATAGGAGAACTTGTTTGACTCAATGAAGATGCTCTTCAGTTCTGACAGCCAGTGAGCCGTTTCTTTACTCTTGAATGCATATGTGTTTTATATCTGTGATGCTATCATTGTCAGCTTTGTTGTCTGTTTTTTTTTTTTTTTTGTCAAATATATTATTTCAAAGTAACACTGACAAATAGTTTTAAATATTTGAGTCTTTTCCCATTCATGTAGATAGTATTTTATTTTTCTGCCAGTCTTTTCAGGAGGAGAAATCACAAAACATATACAGTACATCCACATCCACATATTAAATTATGCTTCTTATGTAGATATTACCTATACTTGCATGACTGGAAATAGTTGCCTGGGCGCATTACATAGATTTAGTATAGTTAAAATAGTAGTTAATATAGTATAATTATTACTTTTTTTTATTGGAATCACTTCATTTGTTTAGCATAATGCCATTCCAACACTGTATGACTACTTCCTGTTTTTTTTTTGTTTTTTTTAGAAGTGTTGAAAGAATTAGAATTTTTTTAATTTTAATTTACTTATTTTATTTATGCAGATGTAGAAATAGGCCTCCGTAACCTGTGGTGCATTCAAGTTATGCTTTTTTTTTATCAGCACATGCACTCCCTGGGAATCAAACCCACAATCTTGATGTTGCAAACACATTACAGAAACACCATCATTTGCCCTCAACACAAATCCTTTCTAATTTACCAGATAATTTCTTTATCGTACAATTGCAGAATATATCGAAAGACCTTTAATACCAACTAAATTCTTGAGCCATATAAAACGTTTTAAATAAGAGCTAGTTCTTCACTAAACTAATTACTGTAGGGAGTTCACTTTGCTGGAAATGACTGTTCACCTCTTAGCCTCCCCTAAGGCCCACTTATGACTGTCAGCATGTGAATGTGAGGGGAAAGCTCTTAGTGATCAAGTACCACTGATTCTTCAAGCGTGTGTTTGTTTGTGTATGAGGGAGAGAGAACATGTGTGTCCTCGTGTAAGCGTGTGTGTATGTCTATGTGTGTCTTCACTTGCACGTCAGCTTTACACTCCTCTGTCTTAATAAGACTCTTGCAATTACCTTACCAGCACCCTCCATTTCCACTCACACACACGCAGAAGTAGCTGCTCTGTGAGTGACATTAATTTGCATGGCTTCTTGGCCCTCTAATGGCTATCTGTCCCACTCACGCTCTTCTCGCAGAGCAAGAGCAAATAAAATAGACAGGAAAAATAAAAATGTCATGATTATTTATTTAATCGGGCTTGAAGGAGCTAGTCTAATAAAGGGAAAGAAAATTTGTCCAACACAGATGATTCATTTTAGTCTGTTGACTAAAGTTCAGTTCTGAATTATATTTATCTTCATGTTGGTGTATGCTCTCAATTACAGCTTCCTGTGTCTTACGACTTGTGTGGGGTGGATGTAATTAAAGAATGTGGGCATAGCGTCCATATATGGTTTCCCCGCTCCATATTTACTAAAGCACGCCGAGCACTTTAAATGCACATGTCATTTGAGGAACTGTGATACAATGATTAACTGCATAATGAAAATTTTAACCGTTCCTGAAAAAGCGGTCTACTGAAATAATACACTTTTAGCAGCATTATACAACAGTTCCAGTTGTCGAATTTGGGTGGCCGAGTGTCATTCCAAATATGCTTGTATACAATCCAACATTATTCAGATTTTTCACTGTTTGTGCAAATGACTGTCGGTGCATTTTAGGGACTCTGCAGGTTACATTATGTAAATATGGGGCAACAAGTGATTGAGTCATTGAATCGTTTACTCAACCTTTTCATTTAAAACACTGATTAATTCAGGAACAAAGCATCACTACTGTGGTGTGATCCGCTTTTGCTTTGTTTAAAATTATTTTAGTTGACAGAGCACGTAACTGGCTAAAAACGTAATGACCAATATTAATTTCTTGTTTATTGAGCAGTTGTGTAAACAATATCACAAGCAACCAAAATGTTCAAGCTTCAAAAAGTACGTAACGACATCATAAAAGTAATCCATTTCAATGAAGCGGTTTAATGAGCAGGTTTAGTTTAGGCATATATAAACATTGATCAGTGCACATAGAGCTAATCAAATATGGTAAACACCGAAACAAATTTAGTGAATTCCAACTTTAGTTTACGATTCTCGATACACTCAATTGTATAAAGTAATCATGTCTTTACGAGCTTGTTTTGACCAATTGGAATTCATTTGTAATTTACTCAGCCTGATGGGGACTGGAGAACAGCATTCACAACACATTGCTTTACTACATTGCTTTGGTAATTGCCCATTATATTTTAAGTAATCCCCGAGTGAATAGCTGTAAGAAATCATAAAAGGTTTGTTGGCTCGGTTTGGAGAAAAAAATTGGGAGTTATGTATAAGGTTTTGTGGGATACAACTGCATATTTAGGCAAGTAATTTCCAGATGATAATGAGCTTTTGAAAGTGCTGCTAGGAGAGAATGATCCACTGTATCCAAAGTCACAAATGTACACACCTGAGGAACTCCTCTGCTTTGAAGTGCTCATTCATCATGTTATCTGGCTGAAACTCAAGCACCGCAGAAATCACAGTTTGCCACTGTTCTCCTAATCTGGGAATGCACCCAAGAGCCGAAATATCACAAGTGCCAACCTGGCAAACTAGGTATTCGGGCAGTGACCCAAGACCGTTACTGAATGTGTGTGCGAGACATGGTAAACTGGCATGTGACCAAATCCCAGCTGGAGCTGAGTGTGTATCCAGCTGGGCTGAAGCTGTTTTTCATGTGTGTGGGGGGTGTTGTTGTTGTATTGCAGCTTGTGGTCCATTATCACCCCCTGTTAAGACCTCCTGTGGACGA
>NW_015547662.1:4097464-4104787 GCF_001515605.1 Sinocyclocheilus anshuiensis | reverse complement strand
GCAGCGTGGCGGAAGGTGTTTTTCGGGGGGGGGGGGTACTGCTGTTGTATTGCAGCTTGTGGTCCATTATCACCCCATGTTAAAGGATTAGTTCACGTCCAGAATAAAAACTTCTGCTTGTTCCCCCTCGGTCCGTTCTCCGCGGTGCCCAGTGCTGCTGCAACAGTTGCACCCCCCTAAGGACGGCCCTGATCCTACCACATACCTAAACCTTACTACCTTACTAACTTACTAAATATTAATAAGCAGCAAATAAGGTGTTTATTAAAGCAAAATTCGTAGTCAACAGTTAGTTAATAGTGAGAATTGGTCCTCAAAGTTATATATATAATATTCCCTCTATGTGTTAAATGACAATATAAATTAGGGTAAAACCATTGTGATGAAAGTCGAGCTTTTTTGATCAATACTAATACAACGTGTGAACTTAAAAAATTACTTTTATTCTGATGAACCAATAAAATGATGGCCAATATTTACAAATAATTACTTCTTAGTTTCACATTACAACATACGTAAATTGATAATTCACAAACAACATTCACTCATATGCACATACACAGAGTAGCCTATGACCCTGTATCAGGAATTAGGAGGAATGCCAGAAAATGGAATAACCCTGAACAACAGTAAAACAAACAGACAAAAATCATCAGCATAATAAAAAGAAATAATAACAATAATAATATACCAATAACAATATAGTTCCATTAGAAAATCTAAATCAAATCACACTTATTTCCAGCTTGTGGACAGATTTTAATCAAATGAAGAAACAAGTCATGAAGAACCAAATAGATTTTAAATCAAGCGGCATGATATCTTTGGCAAAGTTTGTTCCGCAGTAAATACATTCAAATATTAAGACAACACACGACACGCAGAGAAAAACACCAAGATTTTTTTACTACTAGAAAATTCAATAAAAAACATACACATTTCTTAAAGAAGCAGTTAATTCATTTACTCGTTGCAAATATCTATTGCCTTCATCTTTCTGTCATGTTGGTTATTTCATAATTTGAGTATTTTTGCAATGATCACCACAGAATACTTTCAAACCGGGCATCTCTAACTTTAGGTGGATGCTACAGATGTGTTATTGGTCTGATTTGTTTTTCTTTTTTTTCCCTTTTCTTTGAATTGAACTGATTGCTGTTATCAAATTCGTCAAAATGTTTCAAACTTTCTTAAAATCTTCAATCTTTACTTCAAAAACGGAGTAAAAAATACTTATGAACCCCTTGGGAAAGAAACTACAGAAGGAGCTTCCGATTGTACACAGAAGGCCACAATAAGGTGATAACCAAGTCCTCTGTTTTTTTAAAAGTCTGCTTTTCTCGTTGGGAAACCTGTAATGTTGATGTGGACGTACCACTTTTAGAATCAATACATTACCGAATATTCCCGTTTTAGAATGGTAAACCAAATTTTGCTTATTTGGAAAATGAAGTCAAATAGCATTTTACTCACATATTCTGATATTTTGATTTGAAGTGAGGAAAACAGTGGGACGCTAACAACTAATTGAGGGTTGTTCAGTGGATGAATGTTTCATTTATGACGCACAGTCTTTACTTTGGAAATATTTTAAATATGGAATCATTACTAAACCATATTTAGAGAGTAAACTACTTTGTTTTAAACTATTATTGGAAGCCAGGTATTTATTTTGCCACTTTTTTGTGAATGAGAGTGAATGAGGAAAAATAGGACTAATTAATTAAACTTGTCTGAACTTCTTTTATGCAAGCTGTATAATAACTTAAAATGTGCAATTAAACATTAAATAAAATGAATTTTTAATTACACAACCTTCTCAAAGAAAATGGAGGATTTTCACAAAGGTGATCAACGGCCAACTTGTAGAATTTCTAATCCGGATGGCATTGGAGGAAGGGGTTAGGAAGATCTGATGAGATTAAAGGTGCACCAGTGAGGCAAATAGAGTTCAATGGTGGTGGGGGTGGAAATGAGAAATTGAAATAAGAGGGGATAGGAAAAGAGAAAGGGGTGTTCGATTTTGCTGGTGCAGCAGGTTTTGATCATGTCAATGAAGAGGTGTGGCATATTCGCGACCTGACGAAGGACAAAAGGACTGCGAGTGTGTGGTTCATTTGTGTCTCTCTACTTTAATCCAACAGGAAGTCAATCCCTTCACAGTTAATCTAATATTCATTCTCAGTACTTAAAGGGATAGTTCACCCTAAATCACCCTCATGTCATTCCAAACCTGTATACATTTCTTTCTTCTGTGGAACAAAAGAGGACATTTTGAAAAATTGATTGTACCTTTTTTATTGTCTATATACAATGAAAGTCAGAGTGGTCCAATTAAATTATTTGAAACGACATGAGGGCGAATAAAGGATGAGTAAAATTTCATATTTGGGTGAACATTTCCTTTAAGAGAATGGAATTAATGCTACCCTCAGGAGATTACAGTACCCTGTCATATCATTGGAGGAAAAAAAAAACATTTGGGTCTCAGAATATGTGAATTTTGCTAATAAATTTGCAATTAGTCGACTAAATCTTTTATTGAATCATATTAAATCAGTTTATAACATAAACTTCTATTTCAAAGGGGGTGGGTGGTAACAGTACAATATTGTATATAGTAGGTCAGTGTTTTATATTTGATAATCATATCTAATTTGATGTTAAATTGATTTAAATGGATTTCATATTTTGCTTGTAGTTTACTTGCTGAGTTTTAATAAGATTGTAAAATTACTAGCATGTAAAAAACGCTGTTAAAATGATGGGTAGTGGCATCGGTTCGTTGATTGGTCGGTCAAGCGGTGATCTCATTATGAAATGCAGACAATTTAGCAATTTAGTGACGCGTGGTCATTCTGGATGACTCGGTAGAAAAATAAAGGCACTGTCCTTGATTTCAGCTGGTGTACTTCAGGTTCATAATGCCTCTGACTAAAAGTTTAAAAGGTCAAAGTTCACCAGTAGTCATTAGTGGTGAGTGGCATCAAGGGTTTCTTTAGAGTTGCATAACGTGCAACTTATGATCTACAAACAAATGTAATCCTATTACTACTTTACAGTCCAGAGCAACAACATAAAAACATAAAAACTATCAACTTCTATATATATATATATTCATAGGTTTGTCATTTTTTTTTCTTATTTCACATCAAAGTTTTGGTGCTTGTGACTCATTACTAAAACTACAGTGTTCTCCTTTTTCGAAAGCTACTCAGCAATGCACAGTGTATCGAAATAAAAAGCAAGAAAATCAAAAACTGGGAACACTCATCACAGACAATAGCTAAATAAAGCACACTTTTTGTCTTTCCTCGTCTACTAGAATCTAAATTTAGATAGCAATATATCGGTCAATAATGATATCAAAAGCTCTTGTCATTGTAAGTGATAGATGTACAGGATATCTCAGACAGACAAACAGGAATGATGTACAGCATGATGTTGCTACATAGAGAGTTTGGTAAGGCCTCCACCTTGGTCTCATGCATTGTCTTGGCGCAGTATGGATGAAGGGAATAAAAACAAATGCGCTCAGAGAGAACGAGCGTGAACAAAAAATAAAAAAGCCATTTCTGGATAACAGATTTGTCACTGTGCTTTTAAGAGCATCTATTTGCACTACTGAAGAGCATCTTTGGGGAGGCTAAGGAGACCATTTGAAGGGACAGACAGTATGACATCACTTCCTGTAAGGGAAGAATTAGCATCTCTAACGGTTTTCCCCTTCTAAAATGGAGCGACTTTACAAAAGTTTGTCGGTGCTTCAATGTCAGCAATCTCTTTTGATTGCAACTGATTTGTGTTTGGAATGAAACATCAGGGGTTTAAAAAGAGAACCGGCTAGGTATTCCACGGCAACATCTTTAGCTAGCAGTAGCATTTGTCCACAGTAAACTTTTACACACAATGATATATATTACTCTCCATCATAAATAGCTATAAATCTTACTAATGTACAGTTGAATAAGGGTATTCTGTACATACGTAAATAATATTTATCTACATAGAGGAAGGAGAGGAGTCTTTAAAATACTGATGCTCTCATTCATGACGACAGTGCTTAAATATTTAAATCATGCTGCTATTTTCCAACATATTACACAATGACTGAATCGCACAACAGTCCAGTTGTTTAGCTGTCGCATCGCAGCTAATGCTAAACTTGCATGTAATTCGGTTTATAAGGAGTCTGTTACGTCTAAATGGCTCCTAGATTAGAACTGAGGGCTCAAATATTCTTGTGCTTCTCATCAGGGCAGATTTCAGCATCTTCCAGTAAAATCTCTACCGTAATTACGCTACATTTTCAAGTGGAAGCGTCCCATGATCGATAGCAAAATGGGTCTGTCCTTCACGCTGGATAATTTGAATGTAAATAATGCCAATATTCCGACCTGAGTTATCTGTCCAACTCTATTAAATCTCCGTTCACTTGATACGTTAGGTTCTCTCCAAAACAATTCATGGTTTTAGTCTGCCACAGACTATGATGCCACATTCACAAAGTTAATAAAATGACTCAAAAATGAATTCAAAGCATGTAGGTCATCTCAAGCTGCCACTAGTAGATTGTCTGGTACCAACTCCCAACACCTGATCATCTCCAAGAACAGACTGCATAGAGATGCAAAGACGATAGGATAAGCAAGGCTTTAATGACAAGATAAATCAAAGCAATAACAGATTTAGTGTGAGCTGAGACCACAGGAATGCAGGTGAATGGGTGTGTACTTTCCACTAATGAACAGAAATTAGACACTTAGGCTGAAGCTACTGATTGGACCATTGATTGTAATTGGCAGGAAAACATTGTCACCTCTTCTTTCTTTCTCCTTCCTGCTCCTCCTACACTTCTTTTCTTTCTTATGTAGGCAATCTTGTGTGGGTGCTATCAATCCATTCTCACTCCTCTTTCTTTTCGTTCCTCCTCTCCTCTGTCGGGCTGGTCAGTGGCGGTCATAGGCGGTGGCAGTCGCTGTGGCAGCCGTTCCTGCTCCCCGTGTGGCTGTGCTATAGTAGTATGGAGATCCTACATGGGATGTCAAAAAAACAAGTCTGTCAGTCATCAGATTATCACTTAAATAGCTCAAACGGGAGGGATTCTAACAGGGGACAAGGTCCGGGGCCCACGTGTCAACAAGCTAGGCCCCCTGAGTGGCCCTCTAAATTCGTTATCGTCCACTAATGTAAATTAATCCAGGTTTTGAAAGTCAGTTTAAATTACTCATGTACCACAGACAGGGTTGCCAGGTTTCCACAACAAAACCCGTCCAATCGCTACTCAAAACTAGCCCAATCGCGTTTTGAGGGGAGGGGGGGTCCCGTTAAAAATCGCGTTCCGAGGATAAAATACACGTTTTGGTGGGGTTCCCCTGGTAAAATTTGCATTCCAGGCGCTAAATATCACGTTATTGGGGTCGTTTCAACTCGTGGACATGAAAAACAACCCGCGGCAACAGTGTTAAAGTAGCCCAATTGTGCGGGAAAACCGCGGACTTGGCAACACTGACCACCGATTCATTTTAAAATAGAAGAAAAATGTTTTTAAAAGAAGTTATAACTACCCCTTGAACTCCTGTTGCTCTCAAATCACATTAAGATAAATGCTAAACAAGAAGCGATGAATTCATTACTGAGAATAAGTCTGATTACAGAATGATGGATGTACAGCCCAGTGTACTTTTGATTTATCAGTCCTGGACAATCATGTCACCCTTCCTCTTATTTGAAATGACACCACCATCATCAGCTCGGTTTCTGCTGGGAAAAGACCATTTCTGCTCTATAAGACACATGATCCATCTCAATCAGTCTGTGTTGGCATTAAGTGCTGATGGACCCCTCAAAGAGGAAATGTCTTTAGTATCATCGTTAGTTTTAGCAAGAAATATTTTTCTTTATTACACCGAGACAGCGGGCATGAGCGAGGGCTATAACGAAGTGGATGGACAGCTGTGATGCTTAGTCTTTGCTGCTGGAGGTAAAGAGTTTGAAATTGTGAGAAATGTGGTGGATGTGTG
Source organism: Sinocyclocheilus anshuiensis (assembly GCF_001515605.1). Classification (NCBI taxonomy): domain Eukaryota; kingdom Metazoa; phylum Chordata; class Actinopteri; order Cypriniformes; family Cyprinidae; genus Sinocyclocheilus; species Sinocyclocheilus anshuiensis. The sequence goes on along the minus strand of NW_015547662.1, from coordinate 4,098,764 downwards.
TGTTTGTCTTCACTTGAAATGAAGATTATATGAGTGTGATAAAGTAGCTTTTGTGTTGCTGTAAAAACAGAGTTTGAGAGTGTGAAGTATATCAAGATGTCACTGATTTTGAGTGAAAAATCATTATTTGTTTATAGTTTTGTCAGTGTTCACTTAAAAACCGAGGAGCATAAACTCAAATCAATGAGGTCAGTCAGTTCCAGAAAAAACAAGAAACAAAACCTGTGCTAATTGACAGAAAACAATTTAACAAAAAGATTGAGTCCAATATTTGGTAATAATATTGCATAATGAACATTTTAAAGCAATTTTTTGTTGGCCGGTGATTTTTGACTGGGAACACCACAAGTGTAACAAACTTGGGGAAAAAAATCCCAAGAAAGTATAAAAATAATTGTTTTATTTTATTTTTTTACCCTGTGGTTTTTAGCCCAATGTGAAAACATTAACTAGCATTTTCAGGAAAAAGAAAATCATCTCCGGGTCAAAACGACTAGAACACAACATAATGTATATTCACAATTATTTTGCTGGTAATGTAAAATTAAGCAATATTGTGAATATTGCAAAGATTTATTAGCTTTTTATGTGCCCAGTGAGCTTACTTAGACTAGTTTCTCAATCCTTCCTTGTCTCAAAATTTCAAAAGCATTTATGATTTGATCTTTTTTTTTTGTCGACCAGTTCTGATTAACTAAATCAAGGCAAGGCAAGGCAAGTTTATTTATATAGCACATTTCATACACAATGGTAATTCAAAGTGCTTTACATAAAAGAAAAGAAAAAAAAATAATCACAACACTAAAACAAGGAATTTAAAAACTTTGAAAATGATTTAAAATATTGATTTAAGAGGTTTAAAATGAATTTAAGAAAACGATTATACATAAAATATAGTGCAATCAGTTCGGACATCGCACAGTGCTCATTCAATAAATGCACAGCTAAACAGATGAGTTTTGAGTCTGCATTTAAATGTGACTAATGTTTTAGCACATCTGATCTCTTCTGGAAGCTGATTCCAACTGCGGGCGGCATAATAACTAAAAGCGGACTCCCCTTGTTTTGTGTGAACCCTTGGTATTTCTAACTGACTCGATCCTAATGATCTGAGTGGTCTGTTAGGTTTATATTCAGTGAACATATCTGCTATGTATTTAGGTCCTAGGCCATTGAGTGATTTATAAACGAGTAAAAGTACTTTAAAATCAATCCTAAATATAACTGGAAGCCAGTGTAAGGACCTGAGGACTGGTGTAATATGCTCAGATTTTCTGGTTCTAGTCAGAATCCTGGCAGC
>NW_015547662.1:4075892-4097092 GCF_001515605.1 Sinocyclocheilus anshuiensis | reverse complement strand
ACCTGCTTGAACTTGATCGGGGTGTTTTGTTAGTTTGATGCGTTTCCTCCTCTTGAGGTCACCACTGCTTTTATGAAGAGGTTGCCAGGTTTTCACAACAAAACCCGACCAATCGCGTTTCGAGGGGTCCACGTTAAAAATCGCGTTCCGAGGATAAAATACACGTTTTGGTGGGGTTCCCCTGGTAAAATTTGCATTCCAGGCGCTAAATATCACGTTATTGGGGTCGTTTCAACTCGTGGACATGAAAAACAACCCGCGGCAACAGTGTTAAAGTAGCCCAATTGTGCGGGAAAACCGCGGACTTGGCAACACTGACCACCGATTCATTTTAAAATAGAAGAAAAATGTTTTTAAAAGAAGTCTCTTCTGCTCACCAAGGCTGCATTTATGGCAAGGCAAGGCAAGTTTATTTATATAGCACATTTCATACACAATGGTAATTCAAAGTGCTTTACATAAAAGAAAAGAAAAAAAAATAATCACAACACTAAAACAAGGAATTTAAAAACTTTGAAAATGATTTAAAATAAAAGAAGTCTCTTCTGCTCACCAAGGCTGCATTTATTTGATAAATACAATAAAACCTGTAATATTGTGAATTATTATTATTATTATTATTATTATTTAAAATAACTGTTTTATATTTTAATATATTTTAAAATGTATTTTATTCTTGTGATGGCAGCAGCAAGTATATTCAGAGTCACATGATCCTTCAGAAATCATTCAAATTATTTGATGCTCAAAAAACATTTATTATTATTATCGTCTCTGTGCTGTGATGCGGTCGGAAACCAGATTGAAAATTGTCCAGGTATCCATTGGAGTTTAAGTATTTGTTCAGCTGATTAAAGACTGTTTAAATCAGGTAAACACTCTGAATCAGCAATTAATTGTATGTAGGTAAAAATGAATTACTACTATGACTTATATTTGACTATAGTGAAAATTGCATTTGAGAATGTTTTAATCCATTTCAAAGCATATACTGGGCTATGTAGCCCTAATAGACATTTTGTCTTCGAGCGCTTCACACAAACACTGTCAAACTTCTGTCAAATCAGGGTCTCTTTCTTGACACACAAAGCAAAAAGCTCATGAAATCTCCAAGGAGTCCCTTCTCCATTGGGAACGTTAAGGTCAGCTCTGTGGCTCTCTTACACACACATAACTGTTTTTAAGCCAATGCCCCTTCACCTTGCTCTGGACTGATGTGTCAGTCTGAGGTTTGCGGAACGGGGCAGGTTCTTCTGAACCGCTCATTCTGTGCACCATACATACATACACATATGGCAAGCTAACCCGACAATGTTTCAAATGTCAAAGTTTCTCTAATGGCATGGGTGTTCTGTACCTGTAGGTTGTGGGGTTTGGCCAGGGAATAGACCCGATGAAGCTGCTCTCTCTGAGCCCAGTAAAGAACCGTACTCCTGCTGGAACACTGACAAGAGCAAAGTGCACACGCATACAACAACTTAACATCAGTAAGTTTATAGTTCACAGCAAATGATGGTCTTTTAGAAATGAGACCATAAATTAAACCTAGCACTCTAAACCAATGCATTTTATTTTACACTTATAGGAGTAGTTAACACAGAAATTGAAAATTCTATTATGTTCCCAACATGTACATCCAATCCACCTTTTCCATGTTTTTGAAAGAAGCCTAACACTCTTAAAAATAAAGGTTCTTTATTGGCATTGATGGTTCCATGAAGAAATTTTAACATCCATGGAAACTTTCCATTACATAAAATGTTCTTTCGATTTATTAAAATGTTCTTCACACTAAGAAAAACATGCAAGGTTCTTTGGGGAACCCAAAATGGTTATTCTGTGGCATCACTCAGAAAAAAATTTCCACATTTGGAAGATGTATGAGTGAAAAGTGCTTTTATTTCATTAAAAACAATAAAAACATTAATATTGTGAACTATTGTATTTTATTAGAATATTTATTTAAAATGTCATTTATTTCTGTGATGCAAATCTAAATTTTCAGCATCATTACTCCAGTCTTCAGTGTCACATGATCCTTCAGAAATCATTCTAATATGCTGATGCTCAATAAGAAGATATTTCTTATTATTACCAATGTTGAAAACAGTTGTGCTGCTTTAATATTTTTTGGAAATCTGGATACAGTTTTTCAGGATTCTTTGTTAAATAAAAAGTTCAAAGGAACAGCATTTATTTAAAAAAGAAATCTCATGTAACATTATAAATGTTTTTAGTGTCACTTTTGATCAATATAATGCATACTTGCTGAATAATTAATTTCTTTAAAAAAAAAACAAAAAAAAACTACTGTTTAAAAAATGTTAAACAATTACTGTAAAAAATTACTGACCACAAACATATCTAACATATGAAGACATGTAAAGTTGTAATTGGGAGATAAAGTCACAATTAGCGTTTTGTTTTTTATTCTGATGCCGAAATTTTAAATAATGACAATTTTCATTTTGGTTGAATTATTATTTTTAAAGGACATTATTATAAATACATTATTGTAAATTTAAAGGGGTCATATGATGCTATTTAAATTTTTCCTTTCTCTTTGAAGTGTTACAAGCTTTTGGTACATAAAGAAGATCTCTAAAGTTGCAAAGACTAAAGTCTCAAATCCAAAGAGATATTCTTTATGAAAGTTAAGAGTCAACCACGCCTACCTAAAATGGCTCGTTCTAACACGCCCCCACATGTCTACATCACGATGTGGGAAGATTTGCATAACGCCGCCCAAATGTTCACGCAAAGAAAGAAGGCGTAACTTTTATTCTCGCTGTAGTATTGTTGTTGCCGCCGCCGCCATGTCGTGAAGACGCTGTGTGTTTCGTTGTGAAAGCGAAACTACTTTGTTTGGTCTTCCAAAAGAGGACACGACTAGAAATAAGTGGTTAAGTTGTATTTACAACACTGTTCCAGAACAGTTCAACTCAAATATTCAGATGTGTGCAGCGCATTTTATGGAGGATGAGGACTGTTTCCTGGGAGAGTAGCCTACAATGCCAGTGTCTGTTTCTATAAAGTGGGGCAGTTGCAAGGACAACTGCCCCACTTTATAGAAACAGTGCAAGGGCAGTCTGGCGCTTCTGACTCACAGCCTGTAAGTACTTTTCATATTTAAAGGATTTGCCACTGATGATTCAAATGCGAGTTTTGAGCAGTGTAGAGTAGCACTTGTAGTTTGTCATTTCTCCGATCACAAATGCAGACATGGTTTTATGTTTACGCGGCGCGATGCAAAGCAACGCGTAAAAAGACAGTATAAGTCATTATAATCCGTAATTATGTCCCCACTGGATGCAACAAATGCCTCGTTTATAATGGGTTTTCATGTTTTTGTCTCGTCGCTCCGGCCGGGACATGGCATCACAGTATGGTAAGGGGTGTAACATTTCCGTCACACGCTTGAGGTATTCGGCCAATCACAACGCACTGGATAGCTGGCCAATCACAGCACACCTCGCTTTTCAGACCGATGAGCTTTGTAAAAATTGACACGTTTCAGAAAGGCGGGGCATAGAGGAGAAACTAAATAATGTACCGTATGTGAAATAATAATAACAAATAATGTACAGTATGTGGAAAATAATGTGTTTTTGAACCTTAAACCGCATAAACACATTTCATTACACCAAATACACAAAATAATGTTCTTTTTAGCAACATCATATGACCCCTTTAAAAGCATTAAGAGAGCAAATTTTCTGCATCACTGTCCATATGTTTGTTCTTAAGCTTTTACCTAGTAGACTGGGGTTTGCAAATCTCCAAGGCTCGTTGTATGTTGAATACTGCGGATGGGAATAAGGACTGCCAGAGAAATCTCCTCCTGAAATTCAAGAAAAGACAATAGAAGTGTTAGATATGCATGTAGAATTGCACAAACTCTTCCAATTGCAAGTGGATTGTACATCCTATACTGTGTAGGAGCCTAAAATGTCCAATTGGCTGGGTGGAAGTGTCGATTTGTGACAGTTTTTCTCCTCCATTGCTTCAGTGTAGTTTTCCCCTTATCTCCCTCTCTCTTTCTCTTTCTCGCCCTCTTTTCCCTCGTTCTCCCTTTCCCTGGGGAACACTTTCCCTTTGCTGGCTGTCACAAAATCAGAGGCCCCAGCTCTCTCTCTCTCTCTCTCTTTCCTCCCATCTCTCGCTCTGTCGGTTCTGCCTGGCTGGTTTTGTGCCCCCTCCCCTGTGCGTCAGCCCCCTGCTGAAAGAGAGAAAGCAACAGAACCACAGAAAAGGAGAGGAGAAATAAGCAATACACTCCGGGATAAAGTGAAGGAAGAGGATCCAGGAGATATAGGGAAAAACGAAAAAGCACTACTAATCAATTTTTCATAAAAGTGGCAGTGAAATATATAAATCCATCATATCTGAGAGCTGTAAACAAGCAGTTGAGGCTTTTTTTTTAGCTTGGCAGGTCAACCTATAACTTTATCGTCTTTCTTTGTACTTTGATTATCATTAAAAGAAAATAATCTGAATGTACTCAAAGAAACTGTTTAAATACAAGCTGTTCAAAATACTAGCTTGATTGTAAGCAAGCTAACGAGCATATCAGGAGTACAGAAATGTCACACTGTGAGGGATTTTCAATTACAAGAAAATCAACAGTTTCTTTTAAAGCAACAACATCATATGTATTATTCTTATATATAGGTTAAAATAGCTAGCTAGTTATATAGCAGAAGTTAATCTTATCTCATTTAGACTTTGTTTGTACTGATTGTTTGTACAGAGAATGAAGGGAAAGGAAAAATAGAAAAAGAAATGAAAAAAGTGCAGATTTCTCAGCAAGCAACAAATGTAATCACAAAACTGCACAAAATGACAGTTACATGAAACATGGTTTCCAAGTTTCTAATTGGACTGTTCACACTGTAAGCACAATATGGAAAAATTACAGCAATTCAGAGCATACAGTATGTGATATATAAACTGCAGAATGGGACCAATTTTAGGGACCAATCATCATGTGTGTGAGGCTACACAATCAGTATGTTTAATTTTTTAAATAATGAATACTTTGTCAATTTAGTGCAATTTCATGCTGAATAAATGACAAAAGTACAAAAATATGTGAAAAATGCATAACAGTCTCCACAAAAATACAAAACATCACAACTGTTTTCAGCATTGATGATGATAAGAAATGTTTCTTGAGCACCGAATCAGCACTAATTTCTGAAAGATCATGTGGCACTGAAGACTGGAGTAGTGATGCTAAAAAAAATTCCACTTTGATAACAGGAATAAATAACATTTTAACACATTCAAATAGAAAATGGTTATTTTAAGTTGTAATTATATTCCACAATATTACAATTTTACTGTTTACGTTTGATCAAATAATTGTGCATAAGTGTCTTCCAAAACTTAAAAAAAACAAAAAACTTACTAACTCAAACCTTTTGATCAGTAGTTCTTACTTTTAGCTTTAGCTTTACTTTTAGCTTTGTGTTAGGACTTTATATGTACTTTTATATATTTCATATACAATATATAATTTTACAGAAAATGAGATTTGTGTACATGGATATAAAAAGGTTCACACATACTGTATATTATTTGAAAGAATAGTGATGAATGCAAAATGATTCATAAGATTGTTGCTGTTGAAGTAAAGTGTTTTTCATTTTAAAATTTTGTTCTGAATTTAATAAATTCCAATGTATCTTCATGAACACAGAAAATTTAAATAAATAAATAAATAAATAGTAGAAGGTAAATGCAGAGCCAATCCTCCCTATACGCAAAGTATGCAAGCTGCGTAGGGTCCTCGAAACACCAGGGGGGCCCCCTTGCTCTCAAAGATTATTTAATTTTAGTTTCGTTTTTGAATTTGGCCAGCGGTTATGAAAACATGAATGTTCATTTCTTTTAATGTGGTGCGCTGTCACCCTTTCTATGTAAAAATCTGTCAAATCATGTAACGTGAATGTCATAGAGTCTCTTGCTCGAGACAAAAAAATAAAATAAATGAGTTGAAAGCGTACGAGCCGTGGAAGAGACACTGTTTCTCAAGCGCTTTCCGTGAGCGCGATTCGAGACTGAATGAACCCGGACAAATGCGTTTCATTCATTCATAACTCCCCCCAGTTTTGCGTAGGGCCCCCAGAAGTGTAGAATTGGCACTGAGTAAATAAAGTGGGATAATCTGAAGTGCACGTCTGAAGATTTGTTCCTACCCTTAACCTTCAGCATGCTCTTAGATGGGATCGTCGGCATGGTTACCTCTCCTCTACGCCACAGCGACTACCGCGTGTCAGGTTGTTTAGGGAAGATGCTGGCGAAAGCGAGGGGAATGACTTATGGATGGAGAAGAGAAGAGGGATGGGGTCTCCCCAGCAAGAGAGATGGGTTACAAGGTCATAAATGCTTGTCAGAAGTGGGGGAAACATGGGGGATTCAGTCGGAGGGAAATACGAGACAAGGTTACGGATCTTGCTCTGAAGAGAGGGGACCCGACAAGACCCTACGAGTCACTGTGGCAACCGGGGAGAGACACCAGCGTGACAGACTGAAGACACGACAAAAGACATGTTGTTGTTGTTGTTGTTGTTTTGGCTCGGGTTTGTTTTGCTGTGTTCAGGGAGTCGATACAAGGGTTGGTGAACAGTCCTTCATCCCAGAGTTCTTGCTTTTTTTATACCTCTCTATTTGTCTTGTTACACTAGAGTTTCCACTTGTTACCTTGCACTTGATATTGAAGCTAAGCAAGCACACATTTGTTCCCTACACTTTAATGAGACATTGAGAAATTACCAAGTAGCTTTTTTTTTCTTTATAGTTATTTAGCTAGTTGGTTAAGCCACATTTAACAAGAGAATATTAGTTGATTAGACTGCGTTCATTCTTTCACATTTTAAACTCCTAAGAAAAGTATATAAAAACAGGATGCAATGTAATATTAATATGAAGAATTTTTTCATAGTGATTTGAATAATGCATTTTCCCCATTTTTGAATTACACATTGCATTGTTTTGTGTTTTATGGTTAAATGAAATGTCTATAAACTTAACAGATAATATCCTGGCAGAAAATGACCAGTACATTTTCCTTTTTTCTGTTTTTTTTTTTCTTTCTTACAGCGTACAGTAGTGTTTTTATACTTATTTTATAATCAGGGATGCAACAATATTAAAATTCTAGCTGATATGATGCGGCAATATAATTTACACTACTTTGTTTTAAAAAAAGAGAACACACTAAAACATAATAAAGTTCATTTAGTACCATTATAATTAATACAGTAACAGTAATACAGGTTGCAGAACGTTTATCAAGAATGAAGCATTTAGCTTATTTTTAATGCAAAAAGCAGACTCTGAAATGCTCTGCTGTGCACAACAACATTTCTGATCATTTTATTTTCTGATAAATTTCCTCATAATTTGCTCACCCCCATGTCATCCAAGATGTTAATGTCGGTCTGTCTTCAAGGGCAAAGAAATTAAGGTTTTTGAGGAAAACATTCCAGGATTTTTCTCCATATAATGGAGTTCAATGAGGACCAGCGGGCTGAAGGTCCAAAATGCAGTTTCAGTGCAGCTTCAAAGAGCTCTACACGATCCCAGCCGAGGAATGAGGGTCTTATCTAGTGAAACCATCGGTCATTTTCTAAAAAAAATTAAAATGTATATACTTTTTAACCACAAATGCACGTCTTGCACTAGGTCCGCAATGCGCATCTGCAAATTCACACATTATGTAATCACGTTGGAAAGGTCACGCGCGGTTAGTTCTTCGTCTGTGTACTCCGGTTCAGAAAGTTAGGGTAACGTAATGCGTGAAATCGAGCTTGTGCAAGATGAGCATTTGTGGTCAAAAAGTATGTACATTTTTCTTTTTTTAAGAAAATGACCGATCGTTTCATTTGATAAGACCCTCATTCCTCGGCTGGGATCGTGTAGAGCCCTTTGAAGCAGCACTGAAACTGCAATTTGGACCTTCAACCCATTGGTCCCCATTGAAGTCCGTTATATGGAATGTTATATATGGAATAGTTATATCCTGGAATGTTTTCCTAAAAACCTTCATTTCTTTGCGACCGAAGAAAGAAAGACATGAACATCTTGGATGATATGGGGGTGAGTAAATTATCAGGAAATGTTTGGGGGAGACAGGAAGTGGCAAAGACAAGACCCCCTCCCACTGGGACCTCAACTGAAATAAAGCAGAGGTGAAACGGGGGTATTGGAAGAGTGACTACCACAGGACGAGTGAGAGGGTGAGAGAGGAAGAATGAGTGTGCCACATGTATGAAAATTAGCCTATTATTTTCATCATCACTCCTTTCTTCAGAAATATGCCAAAAAAATCTAAAGAACTCAACCGTGATAGGAACTTAAAACAGCTGTCTCTGTGTATGTGAAGTTTGTGTAGATGGAGTTGAAAATTGAATGACAGGCATGTATGCAAGTGAGACTCACCAGGTACCATTCCTGTGAGGGAGGGTGTGGAGTAGCTACCCTGCCCAGTTGGAGGAACATGAGGAGGGTAACCAGGGAGCGTGGTACTGGCCAAGTCACGACCTGTAAAGATAAAAAGAGCATTTCTAGCATGAATAGAATCAAGTCCGTAGGGAAGAGTTTATTGATCTGACTTCTCAGTGACTCATTCCAATCACCACAACCCCTTATGAAGCAATTTCATCCATAATTGTTCAGTAAACTAGGCTTTAACCTTTTATCTGCTTGTTAAGTTGTGACGTAACGTTAACAGGTCCAAACCTTTACTCCAAGATCTCAACAGCCGTTTATGTGCACTGTTCATTTATAACACAACCTTAAAGGGATAGTTCACCCAAAAATGAAAAGTACCCCATTATTTACTCACCCTCAAGCCATCCTAGATCAAGAATGAAGCATTTAGCTTATTTTTAATGCAAAAAGCAGACTCTGAAATGCTCTGCTGTGCACAACAACATTTCTGATCATTTTATTTTCTGATAAATTTCCTCATAATTTGCTCACCCCCATGTCATCCAAGATGTTAATGTCGGTCTGTCTTCAAGGGCAAAGAAATTAAGGTTTTTGAGGAAAACATTCCAGGATTTTTCTCCATATAATGGAGTTCAATGAGGACCAGCGGGCTGAAGGTCCAAAATGCAGTTTCAGTGCAGCTTCAAAGAGCTCTACACGATCCCAGCCGAGGAATGAGGGTCTTATCTAGTGAAACCATCGGTCATTTTCTAAAAAAAATTAAAATGTATATACTTTTTAACCACAAATGCACGTCTTGCACTAGGTCCGCAATGCGCATCTGCAAATTCACACATTATGTAATCACGTTGGAAAGGTCACGCGCGGTTAGTTCTTCGTCTGTGTACTCCGGTTCAGAAAGTTAGGGTAACGTAATGCGTGAAATCGAGCTTGTGCAAGATGAGCATTTGTGGTCAAAAAGTATGTACATTTTTCTTTTTTTAAGAAAATGACCGATCGTTTCATTTGATAAGACCCTCATTCCTCGGCTGGGATCGTGTAGAGCCCTTTGAAGCAGCACTGAAACTGCAATTTGGACCTTCAACCCATTGGTCCCCATTGAAGTCCGTTATATGGAATGTTATATATGGAATAGTTATATCCTGGAATGTTTTCCTAAAAACCTTCATTTCTTTGCGACCGAAGAAAGAAAGACATGAACATCTTGGATGATATGGGGGTGAGTAAATTATCAGGAAATGTTTGTGTTCTTAAAGGGAAGGCACTCTTCAAGAGAGGGTTGTTTTAAAGGGTTAAATTTTGCTATGATATATAATGTCCCTTTAAGTAAGTTAGACATTAATCTTAAATATTCAGTCTATATAAGTATTAAATACACCTTTTTTTTAAAGATTTAAACCATCATTTAGTGGCCAATACTGCTAATAAAAAAAATAACATAAATATAAAAAAATAATAATAATATTAAAATATCCTGATATTCTGCTAACCAGATTGAGGATGTGTATACTGTGTATTCTACTTTTTTTGTGTATTGTGAATTATATTGTGATTCATCTTGTTTCAGAAATGCATTCTAATCATTTTTTTTTTTTTAAATCAATTAAACTCCAATTATAAAACATTTGTTAGGCCACATTTTACAAATCACTTTACAAATCACATTTCAAAAATAACTAACAACGTATTTCAAGACACTGAAATACTGCAGGGTGTCAAACAAGTTGGAATACAATTCTCCTGCTTATTTCAAGTCTCTAGTAGTACTATACAGTAGTGACCATAAATAATATGATGTTATATATATTTTATATAGTGTTTTGATTAGAATATAAAATTGATAAAATACTTCAGTGCAGGCATGTTAGTCAAATATAATTTATGGAAAAGGTTATGCTTTAACCCGCATAAAAAAATCAACCCGCAGCAACAGTTTAAAAATAGTTCAATTCCGAGAGAAACCCACAGACCTGGCAAACCTCCCCTTAACTGTTTTTATTTTAATAAGAAATGTAAGTGTTTTTCAGTTCATTTCAAATGATGTTGGATTAAGAAAAAAAATAATCATGTTGTATTATTAAAGTCACATATGTATCTATGTGAACAGTATTCAATGCCATTTATATGCTTTTGTGTTTGTGAATATGAATATCTTAGTGAGAGAATTCATGTGTATTTCTGTAATTCTGAAGTGGCCAGCAGATAAAAAAAAAATAGCTCAAAGAAAGGAGGCCGAGGGAGTCTGCAGGAGAATGAATGAATTAGTCAAGGGTCAGCGATGATTCTCATTAAAAACAAATTACTGATGTTGAGAAGGGACAAGCGATCATGATGTTTTGTGTTTGTGTTACAGATTGTTCCTACAGTGTTGTGTTAGAGAAGACAGACGGTGTCCAGGGCATTTTACAGACGCCCTTCTACCCCAGTTATTACCCTCCCGACACCAACTGCACCTGGATCTTCACTGTAAGACTGTCATCAGACAATTCAGCGCATTTAAAGGGATAGTTCACCCAAAAATTAAAATCAAAAATTTACTCGCCTAGTATTTACTTAGTGATGGATTTGTTTAGTTATATGACTTCCTTCTTTCAGACGAATACAATCAGAGTTATATTTAAAAATGTCCTGGCTCTTCCGAGCTTTATAATGGAAGTGAATGGCTGTTGAGATTTTGAAACAAAATAAAGCGCATCCGTCCATCATAAAAAGTGCTCAAAGGCCTTCTGAAGCGAAGTGATGTGTTTGTGTACAAATAATCCATATATAAAAACTTTAGAAATAAAGTTTATAAAGTTTATAAACTGTCGTACACAAGTTCACGAGAGAGTGGCGTTCCATCGTATGACGTATGCTTTGGTGAGAAGTGATGAACGTGGAAGCACAGAGGTCAAGAGGAGACTGGTTTTCCTTTGCTGTAAACAAAACTTGGTTATCACGAAACTAGCATATTCTCACCGGAGCTTATGCTACGCCTACGTCATCAAAGTGAGTACGACAGTTAGCAGAAGCTAGAGATTATGGTTTATAAAGTTTTAAAGTTTTGTGTAATTTTTCTTACACAAATGCATTGCTTCGCTTCAGAAGGCCTTTATTAACCCCCCGGAGCCGTGTGGACCACTTTTTATGATGGACGGATGCACTTTATTTTGCTACAAAATCTCAACAGCCATTCACTGCCATTATAAAGCTTGCAAGAGCCAGTACATTTTTTTAATATAACTGATTATATTCGTCTGAAAGAAGAATGTCATATACATCTAGGATGGCTTGAGGGTGAGTAAATCATGGGGTAATTTTCATTTTTGGGTGAACAATCCCTTTAAGCTAAGCTTAAATTGCAATGTGCACTGTATCTCAGATACCAACATTTTTATGTTTTTAAAAAATGTATCACTGTATGGCCAACTAAGATTTTGCTAAGGTGATAAAGGTTAGGATAATTTTTGGTAGTATTACAGCACATTGTGAGTGTATATTGGCACCGATTTGTTGTTTGTTTTTGGGATCTGATAGAGTGTTTGGATCCAGAAACTGACATCAGATTTAACAGCTGGATTCTGATAAACATCCTAAACATCCTATTTGCAATTCATACCGAGTATTACCATTTGTTTTGTGTATTTTTTTTCCACATATGAAAAAAAGTCCCAAAGAAAGTCAAAAGATAATTGACCATTGTTCGTCTCCAAGCAACGTGAATTAATGCCGTTCATGAATGAATTTGAGTTTTTGAATAAATCAGTAGACTGAATGATTCAATGACTTACTCATAAAATTTGTTTGTTCCTTATAAATCAGTTGTTTAAATGAATCAATTATAATGAATCGTTTAATGAATGACTTATAAAGGGATTCACTTGTCGTCACCTTTTACCACTAGGGGCATTTACTGAAATACCACTGTGTCCCAGTAAACTATTACTGATACTTTAAACTATTACTAATATCACTGACTTACAATGGAGTTTAGACCTGAGACCTGAGAATCTTTTTCCCTGATAAGATATCAGCGGTCATATCATGTGGGTTTTCTATCAGTTGTTTAGAATCAGAACTGGCGATTTGCAAATTAAAGTAAAGTGAAGTGGCATGTGACCCATACTCTGAATTTTTGCTCTGCATTTAACCCATCCAAGTGCGCACACAGTAGTGAAAACACACACACCCGGAGCAGTGGGCAGCCATATTGCTGCGGCGCCCGGGGAGCAGTTGGGGGTTTGGTGCCTTGCTGAAGGGTCTCGCCTCAGTCATGGTATTGAGGGTGGAAGAGAGCGCTGGTTATTCACTCCCCCCACCTGGCGGAACCTTAGACTCGAACCCACAACCTTAAAAAGACAGTATAAATCATTATAATCCGTAATTATGTCCCCACTGGATGCAACAATTGCCTCGTTTATAATGAGTTTTAATGTTTTTGTCTCGTCGCTCCGGCCGGGACAAGGCATCACAATATGGTAGGGGCGTAACATTTCCGTCAAGGGTGCAATTTGGGACAGTGCTGCACACGCTGAATTAAAGTGACAGCGCATTGCTCACGGTAAAAATGAACATGGATTGATACGAAGTGTATTAATTACACCATAATAAATGCAAATAAGTAGGCCTAAAGACTGTTTTTTGTTTTGTTTTGTTTGTTTTTTTACAGTGAACATGGCTTTTTAGCAATGGGGTAAAGCAAGGAAAAAGTACCCTTTTAAATATATAGGCCACTCTACGGCAACATAGAAGGCACTCGTGGAGTTAGAAAAACTTCTTTATGACCAGCAGGATTGTCGATGTAATGCAAAAGAAAAGTCACGAGACGGCTGTTTCTGTCAATGGTAAGTTTTAATTTAAATGTTTGTGAGAGCCAACTACCTGTAAGAAATGTAGACTGCAGGCTGTGTTTATGTTTTGCCACTTGCTTGAGTATCTTAATAATAGGCCTATATAAATAGCCTATATACAGAAGTCATTTTATATTGCGCTTAAATCTATGAAATCTATGAAAGATTGTATTAGCTGCTGTGTAAAAAGATAATCACTGCTTTAAAAAAAATCAGTTTTAGTAACGTTCGGATTTGAAATCAAAATAATGGTGGTAAATAGCGCGGATCATAGCGCACTACTGTATCTGATTAGCATATATTCATGCATCTAAATGCATTAATTGATTTGTTTTGGTAAGCAAATATTGTTAATTAAGGTTATATTTCTACCTATTGCTTGCCTAGTCATTACATTAAGAAAAATACTGTAGTCTGATTAAGTGACGTTAAGTGTGAAGTGACATGTGGCCAAGTATGGTGACCCATACTCTGAATTTTTGCTCTGCATTTAACCCATCCAAGTGCGCACACAGTAGTGAAAACACACACACCCGGAGCAGTGGGCAGCCATATTGCTGCGGCGCCCGGGGAGCAGTTGGGGGTTTGGTGCCTTGCTGAAGGGTCTCGCCTCAGTCATGGTATTGAGGGTGGAAGAGAGCGCTGGTTATTCACTCCCCCCACCTGGCGGAACCTTAGACTCGAACCCACAACCTTCGGGTTACAAGTCTGACTCTCTAACCATTAGGCCACGACTGCCTCCGATTCAATACAGAATGATTCAATACAGAATGAATCATTGCAAATGAATACAGTTTCCAACAAAAGTAACCCAGCTTACAATTTTGATGGTTCCCATAATGTTCTGGGAATGTTCATTTCTGGTTTTGATAGCTAAAGCTCAACGGTTTTTAAAATAATTGTGCATACATTTATGAACCTTACTAACAAATTTTCAATTAAAGACTAGTGTATTTTGAAAACTAACACCGAAATAGTTCAGATTGCAAAGTGAACGAAGCATGGATCTATGCTGTAGCTTATTAAATCAGATAAGTGACATCTTATGAGCTTGGTAGACTAGCGACATCCTGTTTAACCATCCCGATTAATACAGCCATCTCGCTTTATGTCAGATCACAAATTTGCCTTTGCCCCGGTAATAGGGCCTCTGGTATAATTATGCACTGATGTATGACAGGATCTGGTTGTCTCTACTGTTAGCACACAACGTACATGCCCCTGTCTCCCTCAGGCCTGATTCACTAAAGAAAGGGGCAAATTCAGAGGAGCTGAAAAGAAAATCGGGTCAGTGAAATTGAAAGTTCAAAAAATTTAGCTCTTTAGTCACAGGTAACTGATCCGCATGTCAATACATTTTAGACTGTTGATTTAGAGTTCATTAAAAACAAATATGGATTAATAATAATATTAATGAGAGATTTAACTCGTCCATTTCACAATGATCTGGGCAGTTTCTAAATTTAATTCTCTCTCGTTTTATCTCTCCTCTCTCTCTCTCTCTCTCTCTCTCTCTCTCTCTTTTGTTTGGATGTATAACTGTATTAGGCTACATGACATGGCTGTCAGAGTGAATCATCTCTCAGTACGCACATGGTGCTGATCTGTAGACTGCAGCCCATTCATCATAATAAACACCATCACCCTCAGTTCATCCATCCCCTTCAACACAGCCACCGCTTAAGCCTCCGTAGGGTCTGTGAGGCGGAGGGAGTGAAACTTGAATACTGTATCAGAGATTAAAAAGGGCGATAGAGAAGACGAGAGAAGGTATAAGAGACTGAGGCAGAGTGAAGAATAACTCCGGATGGGTACAAAGGATTGGAACAGAGGAAAAGAGTGGAAAGGAAAATTTACCCATCAGTCGTTGTGCAACATAAGTACTGTATGACTTTGATTGAACACATTATTCAGCATTTGCAGATTCTATGTTTGCAGGTATAAATTGAATGAGATGTGTGTTCATAGGTCATATATCAGTCAAGAAGACTCCTATTATAATGCATATTATGAATATATACACAGACAACCTTTGAGTCTTTGAGTGAGTCAACAGATTTATTCAAAAGTGCTAATTCATTCGGGAGCAACAAAATGAATGTTGCAACTGTGTTGAATAAGTCATTGAATCATTCACTCAACTAGGGCTGGATTCGTAAAAATACAATTCTTCTTAACTGCTAGTTTTAGAATAAAGTTATAGAATATTTTGCATTCCCAAAAACATTTCTTAAGAATGTTCTTATCGTTTTTCTTAAGATTGTTCTAAAGACTAAACTTGAATTTCTGAAAAGAATGCTGTTAAAAGTCATCGTAAATAACCTCTTGAAGTTAGGATAACGTACAACTTGTCTTCAATTCTCAAAGGTAAGATGTTTAATGAATTTATTGGTAAACATTACAACAAAACACTAGCTACATATAATATATATATATTTTTATTTTTTTTTTTTTTTTTTTAAAGAACAGAGTTCTGTGTTATCTGATTGTATGGCGGTTCTTGCAGAAGACTTTCTGATCAACTTAAAAAGAAGGCCTTGGAGGTGTTTTTCAGAGAGTCTTTGGCAAGAACCGCCATACAATCAGATAACACCAAAGTAATTTATTTATTAAGAAAAAAACTTTTTTGAGAACATTCTTGCAAAGTTTTTAGAAATTATTTTTAAGAAATTTCTTAACTTCTCTCTAAAGCAGATTTTCGTGAATCCAGCCACTGTTTCTCTCATAAACATTGATTCTTTCAAAAACGAAACATCACTTACGTAAGTTGTTCAGACACACACAATGGTTAGTTCTGCTTTGATGCTGTTTGGAACTATTTTACTTTGTGGAGGAACAACAGACAAAGTACATCATGTCCACTCTATACTCTAAAATTCAAGTTATTGAATATTAACCTTGTGCATTGAACTGTTGTATGAAAGCAATGTCATACTCGCAATCATGCCATTTTTCTAATACAATGCCTTCAGCCAAAATGCAGTGATATTGCTTAATATACAAAAAGGGGCATGCTGTCACAAGCATTGGGGCAAGTTGTCACATTTGAATTTACCTTTAAACATTAAACTTTTCAGCAATATGTTAGCAATGGACAATGCATGAAGCAGCAAAAATATAAAAAGTAACATACAATTAAAAAAAAACATCATATATGATCACTTGCCCCAATGAAAATGTACCTTGCCCGGACCTGACGCAGTTACACACACAGTCTCAGACTCTCTGTTCTGCTGGTTGCCATGTTAGGTGACAGGAAGACATTAGTGAAGACTGGATACTAATCCACTCTGGGTCAGTGGACAGGGCAACAGCGAGGGACAGAGAGAGAGATGGACTCTTCAGAGGAAGAACAGACAAGGCCTAGTCCTCTGAGAGACGTTGTCAGAAGAGAAAAGAAGGAAAGGGTAGACAGGAAAAGATTTTGCTCAAAAAAAAAAAAAGAGATAAAATCATTGGGGGGACAAATGGTGTATGTGTAGCAGATGCTTGTGTCACTTCCCGATCGCATTTCCTTTTCTATAAACTAAACAAAAGAGACTGCCCAAAATAATGTTTTTTTGTTTTTGTTTTTTTTCTCTTTATATATATTTTTAATCATTTCTGCATTCATGATTTGCATGATATCATTTGTTAATTAATAAAAATTGATAGTCATCATAAATGTAAAGTATAAAATGTTAATTTGTGATTTGCCAATAGGGGGCGCCATTATGCAAACATGAGGTACCAGTTCCATAGTCTTTTCACACAGTCCATTATAAGACGAGCTCTGTTTGTAATTCATTCTGGCTTTCTCTCCTTCCACACACACACACACACACACAGTCGAGACGTACAGGTTTCGCTCTACCTTGTCAGATGGTGCACAAATCCCAATTCCATGATTCCCTCGTTAGGGCTCCTGTCCAAGCAGCTCTTAATTAGCGCTCCCTTACTCCCAAATGGAGTGAGTGAGTAAGGGAGAGGAGGAGACGTGTATATAGTAATTACAGGTCTCCATCCACTCCCTCTGTCCCTTAGGATATAGAGTCTGAATCTGAATCACTGAGCGCTGTTTAACACGTCTGATAACACTCTCATCTCACCTCTGAGCTGCCCACAGCAAGCTGATCTACAATCAGGTTGTTCTAATTCATGTTCAGCACAGCTATAATACAGAGAGAGCCTAGCAGATCTCAGATCAGCACTTCAGTTGGTAGCAGACTGGAAAGAATCTAGTATGCATCTGATATCTGCATGGTATGATAAAAGTCTTATATCACAGTAATGGTCTGTGGGTATATGTATAATAGTAATGGTATATGTTTCTTCAACTTCTGGCTTTTTTATGTTCCAGAGATTGATTTTTATTTTCTTTTTCTCTCTCTCTCTTTTCTATAAGAAGGTCACATTAACACTGCTTTGGAAACCTATTACCATACTTTAGACTTTTTTTTCTACTTTCAAATTCATTTTACATAGAAATCAAATTATGCTTGATTTGTTAATATATTATTTCATTGTGTTTATTTTGAATACATTAAGTGCTAGCTATGAAATGGCAAAAGAAGACAAAAAGCCTCTGCATTTTAGTTCCAAAATGTCAAAAATTCTGCCATAGTCATTTCCATTTCCGTGAGATTTGACTAGTTTAAGCCTTACATTTTTTACTTGTTGTTTTTATTTGCATTTTAGTTTTTTGTTTTTTATCCACTAAACAAAGATTGTTTCTGCCACGGAATAAAAAAAACAAAAAAATTTTTTTTAAAAACTGGGAAAACTACTGTGAAATCTACATAGTGAAAGTAAAAACTACATCGTTTTTTTCCCCCATATAGTTTGCTTACCAGACACAAGTGGATACGATTGAGGTCCTGCAATGGTGGAACCCAGCTCTGCTCCCGTCTGATTGGCCAAGCTGTTCTTCATCTCCTCCAATCCGCCAGCCAAAGACGCCATAGCCGAGTAATCGGATGTCTATGGAGAGAGATTTCATTAGATGGCTACAATGGAAGAAAATCAACTCCATGAAATTACTTTGTATGTTAACACTCATCTTTGTGTTTGTGCTTCACAATTTGTGAATGCACACAGGTACGTAGTCAACAGTAATGAGTAGTGGTGGTGTACATCCAGGTGATGTATGTGGCCGACCTCAGACTGACCCCGCTTGTGCGCTTTTACGATCAATTACTTACAATGATCTCTGTCCCACCCCACACCTACAGTGATTCATCTCCATTGGCGGTAATGGGGTTTGTCACTCAGGTGTGGATGTGGTTTGATGGCAGAGTTTGGGAAGTGGATGTCGCTTCTGTTTTAGTCCGGGAGGAGGTTATTAATAACCCTGATTAGGAGTGAATTAAACCCCAACAAAATCCTGATGCAGGGCTCACAAAATTTCAAAATCCCTGGTAGCCCTTTGGGGCAAGCGTTCTTCAGATTTTGGTAGCCCAGAATAAATTTAACTAGCCCGAATAAAAGAGACAGCTGAACTTCCGTCCGGACAAATCAGCATGAACAAAAACTTCGGTGATTGTATTTTTCCTTCAAATAACAAGTCAAGAGAGTAGGGCTGCAACGGATGACACAACTCATGTTTCAGATCGTATTATGGATTTTGAGTCACAGATTGGGTCGTTTTTTTGGATGAGCATCAGCTGTTCAAAAAAAGTTTCTTTATTATCTAAAGAACACTTTAAGTACTTCTTCGATACCACAGCAAAAACTAGTATCATAACTAATAAAAGTCTAACATTTTTAAAGACAAGTGAACTGTCAGTAATAAAATACAAAGAAGAACAAACAAGCAAATTTCAAGCATAGATAAAATAGAACAAAGGCCATTAGTTTTTTTTTTTTCAGGTACAGACATTTTATCACTGTATAAATTAGATATAGGTTCATCTTTATTGAAAGTTGTGTTTTGTTGTTTGATTAATATTAGTGACACAGACAGCAGCAGGTTTTTATAGGCTTCTGTCCCTTTAAGAACGACTGCACGGATCTCATCTCTATACACATGCGATTTCTTTCTCCATTGTTTACGCTCACGTAAGACATAACCGTCTGTTTTTACGAGAATACTTGCTGAGACAGCTATTTTGAGAGAATTTTGTGTTTATGTTCAAGCTCAAGAAGATGCAAAAGAGGAATCAATTCTGTATTCGCACGTTGTATGAAACGTGGCTCTCTGTGTGCATGGTTTGAGTGAGTGCACACAGAAAACGAGTACTGAATTGAGTTCTCCTTCGCCTTTTCATGTGCTTCAGTGGTTTAAAATGCTTGAATGTTTAAATTGGCAACGTGCACATGATCAACTAGGATCCGTTTCACCCCTACAAGTGAGTGAACAATGCTAATCAAGGAAGGGATTTTATATCACTATTCAAGATGGCCCATCAGGCAGGGTGGTGATGCATTTTGGTTGCACAACTGGAAGATACAATAGCCCTGGGATGTCGGGCTAGCGATTTTGCGAGCCCTGTGATGCTACCTTCTCCCTGTAAATAAATTTTAAGCTGCAAGTAAGCTTGTGCTCTTTTACTGGGGATACGAATCCTCTTGTGGATTTTAGTCCATGTCTTCCCATCTGTATTTGTACTCCCAAAAGCTACACATTTAAAATTTGCAGCCTTTCTCTTCAGGGAAATGGTCAAATGAGTCACTCAACTCTATGAATCAGTCAAAGTGATTCTTCACTGAACCACAGCCCATCAAAATAGGGGTGCAAGAGGGTCCATGGAAAATTTCATTGGGGGGGGGGTAACATTTACATTTGTCATTATTAATATTTAATTGTGCTTTTTAATTATATAAAACTTTTTTTTTTAATGTTTATACATCTCTGTACTCTAACAATGGGAATAAAAGATTAATACAACCTAAATATTTCCCTGACTGTTTATAACTGAATAAATTCCTTTGGTATTTTAGTTTAAATTGATCAAAAGTGACAGTGAAAATGTTTACATTGCTACAAAAAAATATTTTAAATCTTCTATTCAACAAAGATTCATAAATATTTAACATAAGAAATTTGACTTGAGCACCAAACCAAATCAGCATATTAGAATGATTTCTGAAGGATCATGTGACTCTGAAGACTGGAGTAATGATGCCGAAAATTCAGCTTTGATCACAGAAATAAAAAAAAAAATGTTTTTTGAATTTTACTGTATTTTTGATCAAATATATCAGTTTTATATGCTTTATATTGCTTTAACATATGGTGAGCATAAGACACTTTTTTTCAAAAACAGAAAAAAAAATCTTACTAACCCTAAACTTTTGAACAATAGTGTGACTAAAGTCTATTTATTTAAGTATGTACGTATGTACAGTATGTATGTTGAAATTGTTAATAAAACTGTAAGTCTTAACTAGAATTACAACCGAAAACCACAACTTTTAAATCCCTATCTAATACACGAGGTAAGCAGAGTGTTTGTTAGTGTTTGTGTGTGAATGTATGTGTGTATCCCAGTGACCCCTTAAACACCTCAGTGCTCACCACCAGCGTGAGGGCAGTAGACTGTGACTTTACCAATCACAGCTCACGCCGTCCACTTCCTCTCTCTCTCTCCATCCCTGACTCCTTTCCACTGTCTATTTCTCTGTTTCAGTCATTCAGTCTGAGAGGCATTTCCTCTCTATTTATGCGGCTCGCACCCGCCCCCTCATCATGTGTGTATGTAGATGGGGAGGTTAGCGCTAGTAATTGGGGATTATGAAGTTTGGCCCTGCCTCTGACAGCAGCCTAGTGAAGATGGATGATTCTCATTTTAGCCTGTAAATGTTGTCAATTCTGAAGCTATGCAACCCATCAGAGCCCATGATGCACAAACACACACACATCTCACATATAGACGCAGCACACACACACACACACACACCACAGCTGGCGCAAAGATTGGAGAGAGGCCAGACGTT
>NW_015547662.1:4071253-4075511 GCF_001515605.1 Sinocyclocheilus anshuiensis | reverse complement strand
AGAGAGAGAGAGAGAGAGAGAGAGAGAGAGAGAGAGAGAGAGAGAGAGAGAGAGAAATAGTGATCGAAGAAAAGGTGTAAAGGAATGGGGATGGAGATGAAAAGAAGAAAATCAGAGTAAAAGAGAAAAATGGAAACTTAAAAAAACAAAAAAACAAACTCATTGATTTTGACTAAATAACAATTGTCTGAAACTTACAGGAGTTCCATTTCAACGGTATTCCTTGTTCTCTCAATTTCTCTCTGGGGTCACAGTTTTCTCGGGGGTCATTTTTGACACAGCCTCCCTGTAATGGCTCTCCTCTCTGCGCACATCAATAACAGATGAGGCCCCTAATCGCGCGACACCAAAATAATTTCACCCCAACCCGCAGCTGCATTTACATAATAGTATTTCCTCAGACGCTCTTTCTCTCTTCCATTCCCTCTATCTCCCTTCCTCTATTTTTCCCTCAGCTTGTACGTATTGTCTCTTAGAAGAGCCTGTGAACTGCACTATGTGTGTGTGGGACTGAGAAAGAGTGAGGGAGGTATTTAGCAGTGCATGCAGTATTAAATGAGCCTGACTGGCAGGGAGACATTTATTGGTGCTGCGGCTCTCAGCATGTGTAACACACACACTCACCATTCTAAATGCTTTATTTGAGACCACATTGTTTCTGTGCTTTTTTGCTGAAATCTTATATATAGGGGCATAGTTTTATAGTTTATAAAGATTCTATCATTATAACCTCTTTCCAAAGCTGTATGACTTGCGGAACACAAAAGAAAATTTAGAAGAATGTTTCTGCTGTTTTTATCCATAAAATCAAAGTGGAGTCCAAAAAAAAAAAAGACACTGACTTTTCACTGACGCATACACACACAAATCTTCTTTTATGTTTCACATAAGAAGTAGTCATTCTTTGGAAAGACATGAGCAAATGAAAATGCTGTCATCATTTCCTCACCCTCAAGTTGTTTCAAACCTGTATGACATGGAAGTCAATGGCAACCAGTAGCTGGTTGGTTACCAACGATGTTCACAGAATTTTTGGGTGAACTGTCCCTTTAAGTTGTGTTGATAGCACTGTTACAAGAAATATATTATACAAGTGTTAAAAGTGTGTCATTTTATGTAACAAATTTGATATAAACATACATCTTTTTTAATTACAGTAAAAAGAGTACAGGAAATTAGGGAGAACAGGACAGTGCAAGTAAGACATGAATAAATGATGACAGAATTGTATATTTTGGGTGAACTGTCCCTTTAAGCAATTTGTCACCAGCACTCTTATATGAATGTAAATTAAACAAACTGTTACCAAGTCTGTCATTTTAAGTAACAATTTTGGGAAACACTTTAGAGTAGGGAACACATTCACTATTAACTAAGAGTTTTCCTTGAACAAACTTAATTTGCTGCTTATTAATAGTTAGTAAGGTAGTTGTTAAGTTTAGGTATGGGGTGGATTAAGGGATCTAAAATACGGTCATGCACAATAAGGCATTAATATGTGCTTTATAAGTACTAATAAACAGCCAAGTAATATGCTAGTAATATGCATGCTAATAAGCAACTAATTAATAGCTAGAATTGGTCCTTAAAATAAAGTTTTACCCAATTTTGGTATAAACTTACTGCAATTTTCTTTTTTTTTCTTCATTACAGTAGAAAGAGGATGGGAAATTATAGGGATAACAGGACCAGGACAACTCATGCATGCATACACACCACGAATAAATGGGCCAGATTTACTAACAGTTTGCGCCAGTGCAAACTCTCTTTTGCCGTTAATAAACTAGTGTCAGGATTTGCTAAAGAGGTGCTGTACCAAGTGCTGTACCAGGTGCACTACTGAGCAAGTTTACCATGTCAGAAAATCCATACATATGGAGCTGGTTATAGTGTTTTACTGCCACTAGTGTTCATTTCAGCTGAAAACTGCAGTGAATTGTATTTATAGGCACATTTTTGGAGTTTTCCAAAATGTAGACAATTGAGGTGTTGGTTCAAGTCTGACCAGGGTCATATCTCGATCCCACTCCCCCATCTCATCCCTACCTTAAATGCTTTGGCTTGAGTCAAACAACTGCATTCAATTTTACTCTGATCTCTATATTAATATTTACCTCAAAATTTTATTATAAAATAAAATCATATTCACTTATATTCATATTCATATTCATATTAAGAATGACTGGAAGTTTCCTTAGAAAGTGCCTTTATCACTCTCTCTCTCTCTCTCTCTCTCTCTCTCTCTCTCTCTCTCTCTCTGTGCGTCTCTTGGTCTGGTTGAGTAATTAGTTCAGTGTAAGGGTTGTTGGGCTGTTGATGTATCTCTGGCGTAATGTAAGGAGATGGAAAGAGGAAAATTCAAATGAAATGACTCTCACGAGCGTGCGCTGTTTTATATGCTCCCCCTTGAAGTGCAGGACACTAATTAATAGATCTGCCAGTGCTTAATGGTCCTTCCAGCACCACAAACTGAGAGATGGAGAGAGCAAATGAGCGGAGAAGTGGAAAGAAACGTAAAAGAGGCGGAGAAAGGGCGCAGGAGGGGAGGATGAAAGATGAAAAAATAAATTCCATCACTATCTAACAGATATAGCTTGACGGTAAATTTATGGGTGGAGAGAAAAAGAAATAAATTTACATTTTATGTTTACTTTATCTCTCTCTCTCTCTCTCTCTCTCTCTCTCTCTCTCTCTCTCTCTCTCTGTGCGTCTCTTGGTCTGGTTGAGTAATTAGTTCAGTGTAAGGGTTGTTGGGCTGTTGATGTATCTCTGGCGTAATGTAAGGAGATGGAAAGAGGAAAATTCAAATGAAATGACTCTCACGAGCGTGCGCTGTTTTATATGCTCCCCCTTGAAGTGCAGGACACTAATTAATAGATCTGCCAGTGCTTAATGGTCCTTCCAGCACCACAAACTGAGAGATGGAGAGAGCAAATGAGCGGAGAAGTGGAAAGAAACGTAAAAGAGGCGGAGAAAGGGCGCAGGAGGGGAGGATGAAAGATGAAAAAATAAATTCCATCACTATCTAACAGATATAGCTTGACGGTAAATTTATGGGTGGAGAGAAAAAGAAATAAATTTACATTTTATGTTTACCATCATAGCAGATGCTTTCTTACCACAGTGACTTGTATGCACAGTATATACATTAGCAGATCTATCTATCTATCTATCTATCTATCGAGAGAGAGATTCTTGCTTTGTACGTAAGACTTCTATACATAAAGAGTTTTGATCTTTGATTATCCTCACCTCTACTATTGGAATTATTTGAAAATACAAGCTTCCTAGTCGAAAATTGGACATGAATGTCCTCTTAAATCGTATTAACAACATCACTCACATTGTGTTTGTACTCGCACCAACTTAAACTTTCCAACATGTAGATTTTAAATAAAGAGTGAACGATTTTACAGAAGCTGAATGTATTTGGGATTCAAAATTCATCAAATTAAGTTGTACCCAAAATGCGTAAAATTACATTTTGTTGGTCACAGAGCACATTTTCTGCAACAATCCAAAAGCCAATGGGAAAATCCTGCTTTTTGTCGATGCTAATGGGTAGACCTAAAAAAATATGTCATCCCTGCAGATTTTATCTTTCCAAATGATACTGCTACTTCTAAATAGCCTAAAGATGCTTTGTGCACATGAGTTGTAGTTACATAGTCTACCAGTAGGGGTTAACGTATTGAATTTCTGAAGACAGAAAGTTGCAGAAGTTCACAATACTACTTATGAGTTCTGAATGTTACAGTGCATTTTCATAGTACATCTAACTCTTTTATTTTAAAAGAGCAGGGAAGTGTACAATTTAATGATTTAACATTTTAAAATGAGAGGTGCTGAATTAAGAGTTTAACTGAAAATAAAAAAAGCATTATTGTACATGTTGTCATCTATTTTCAGATTGTTATTGGTTTTGTTTTGAATACTAAAAAGTGAAGCTGTGCTATTGCATTAAGGCAACTAATTTGGCACTTTAAAGTTACTTTCACTGGTGTAATTTACAGTAAACAGTTTGTTTTGTTATTAAATAGTAGTCAATCATTTTGATGTTATTACATATTTGAATGACATAATCACACTGCATTTTTTTATATACAGTGGGTATAGAAAAGAATCACCCCCCCCCCTTTAAAATAATCACATTTTGTTGCTTTGTAGCCTGAAATGAAGACGGACACAGTTTTTGTTTTATCCAGCTGTATTTACTCAGTGCAACTTATAACATCCAAGTGAAAGATATAACACCAAC
>NW_015547662.1:4069343-4069978 GCF_001515605.1 Sinocyclocheilus anshuiensis | reverse complement strand
AGTTTTTGTTTTATCCAGCTGTATTTACTCAGTGCAATTTATAACATCCAAGTGAAAGATATAACACAAACATGTCCAAAAAAAACAAATTATTAAAAAAAAAACCCCGGAATCACTGAGTTGGAAAAAGGATCAGCCCCCTCCTAAAAATGACTTGTAAACTCAATCAGGTGTAGCTAATCACCTTCTCAATGGCTCACATAGCCATTTGACTTTCAACTGTGATCAGCTGTGCTCATTTTGATCAGCTCAGCATGAAAAGAGCTTTCCTGGAGCATTTCAGTCCTGAACTGAAGCAAACAATCAACTATGGGCACCCATCAAAAGATCTCCAGGATAAAGTTGTGGACGGGCACAAGTCTGGAGATGGATACAAAACATTTTCAAAGGCTTTTATCAATAGCAGAAGCACAGTGAAGTCTGTTTTTAAGAAGTGGAAGGTATTTGGTACAACACAGACCCTCCCTGGATCAGGACGTCGCTCCAAACTGAATGAAAGAGCCGGGAGGAAACTGGTCAGAGAGGCGACCAAGAGTCCTACAGCAACTCTGAAGCAGCTGCAGGAATTTATGACAAAGAGTGGTCATTGTGTGCATGTGACAACAATATCACAAATTCTCCACAAATGTGGCTTG
>NW_015547662.1:4068554-4069039 GCF_001515605.1 Sinocyclocheilus anshuiensis | reverse complement strand
GTTATTTGGTACGACACAGACCCTCCCTGGATCAGGACGTCGCTCTAAACTGGATGAAAAAGTCAGGAGGAAACTGATCAGAGAGGCTACCAAGAGGCCTACAGCAACTCTGAAGCAGTTGTAGGAATTTATGACAAAGAGTGGTCATTGTGTGCATGTGACAACAATATCACAAATTCTCCACAAATGTGGCTTGTATGAGAGGGTTGCAAGAAAAAAAGCCACTCAAGAAAGGCCACATGCAGTCAGACTGAGCTTTGCCAAAACACACCTTGAAGATTCTGAGGCAGATGAGACTAAAATTGAATTATTTGGCTTCAACAGCAAACCATATGTCTAATGGAAATCCAGAAATAACAGCATCATCCAAACAACAGCATTCCTACAGTAAAGCATGGAGGTGGTGATGTCCTGTTATGGGGTGTTTCTCTGCAGCAGGGACTGGAGCACTTGTCAGGATAGAAGGAAAAATGGATGGGGCAAAT
>NW_015547662.1:4062584-4068389 GCF_001515605.1 Sinocyclocheilus anshuiensis | reverse complement strand
TCAAATTCTTGAGGAAAATCTGCTGCCCTCTGCCAGAAAGTTGTCAATGGGAAGAAGGTTTCCCTTCCAACATGACAGTGACCCAAAGCACCCAGTGGTCGAAGGAGAAAAAGCTGAACGTCCTTGCATGACCTAGTCAGAGCCCAGACTTAAACACCACTGAAAATCTGTGGAATGACTTGAAGACCACAAACACTCACCATCAGATTGAACTGAACTTGAGCAGTTCAGCAAAGAAGAGTGGGCAAATATTGCAAAGTCTAGATGTGCAAAGTTAGTAGAGACAAATCCCTACAGACTAAAGGCTGTAATTAAAGCAAAAGGTGGTTCAACAAAATACTGACACAAGGGGGTGATCCTTTTTCCAACTCAGTGATTCTGTTTTTTTTTTATTTTTTATTTTTTCTGACATGTTGGTGTTATATTTTTCACTTGAATGTTATAAGTTGCCCTGAGTAAACACAGCTGAATAAAAGAAAAACTGTGTCCGTCTTCATTTCAGGCTGCAAAGCAACAAAATGTGATTATTTAAAAGGGGGGGGGGTGATTCTTTTCTATACCCACTGTATATAATTGAGCCCTTATGAATCTTAATCTAATCAGCAGCTACAGAGAAAAGAACAAAATCAAGTCCCAAGTTCATTTCCTGCCCTAGGAGACACAAACACACTCGAACGGAGTCGAGCTCGCCATCATTTCTCTCTCCTTCAGCAGCATTCACACTGTCAGTGGAGGGAAAACTACCTGTCAGTCAATCACACAAGACCACTTAGCATATGCCTCTCTCGCACACCATCGCTTCTAAAAAACAGACAGCTCAAAATTCCCGGCTCTCAATTTGTCTGATCATTTGTGCCACAACAAACCTGACTCACACACACCCAAGGGATCTGGATTGACCCTAAGGTTAATGCCCTGCTCAGTAGCCTTTGACCTTGCCAGCCTCAGCGCTCAGTGGTGAAATGGACAGAGGAATTATGGGGTCTTTCAGACAAGTCTATAGAACTCTGACACTGGCCTTGTATGTGTGCCTGAATGGATGTGGGGGTCATAGCATTTGACTTTTGAGTGACGTCTTTGACTGCCTTTTCTTGTGATCAGTTTTTATGCATCACACATTATGCGTCTGTATGTGCATACAGCTGTACTTTTACATGTTATTTGTTATATGTCAGCATGTCTAGCCATACTGCAGTCATACTGCAAACACAAACCTAGCTTTGACCAGAATGGAGGAAACCAAAGAGATTTATTAAAAACTGTTTGTCTAAAACGCTGAAGCAGAAATATTCCATTCGCGGTTTGGCCAGCCCAGTCGAGTCGCAGATCATTTGCTTTAAACTAAAAATGTTGACGTCGTGTACCCTCCTTTACATCATTCTAAACTTTGGTGACTTTTTTCTTATCGAATGCAAAATGTAATTATCAGACTGTCAAAGCTGCTATTTTTCATCTAATGAATGTGCAGTATCTGTTCAGCTTAAATACAATTATACACTACTGGTTAAAATTTCTTCTGAAAAAACGTTTTTTAAAAGAAGTCTCATGCTCACCGAGGCTGCATTTATTTGATCAAAAATACAGGAAAACAGTAATACTGTGAAATATTATTACAAATAACTGTTTTGTATTTTAATATATTTTAAAATTTAAT
This sequence comes from Sinocyclocheilus anshuiensis, assembly GCF_001515605.1. NCBI lineage: Eukaryota > Metazoa > Chordata > Actinopteri > Cypriniformes > Cyprinidae > Sinocyclocheilus > Sinocyclocheilus anshuiensis. The sequence continues at coordinate 4,066,735 of NW_015547662.1, read as the reverse complement.
TTATTTCTGTAATCAGCAGCCATTACTCCAGTCCTCAGCATCAAATGACCCTTCCAAAATCATTCTAATATATAGATTTTTTGCTCAAGAAACATTTATTATCAATGTTGAAAACAGTTTTGGCTGCTTAATATTTTTGAGGAAACCATGATACATCTTTTCATGATTATTTGATGAATAGAAAGTTCAAAAGAACAGCATTTATTAAAAAAATATATATTTTGTTAACATTATAAATGTCTTTACTATCACTGTTGATCAATTTAATGCATCTCTGCTGAATAAAAGTATTAATTTCTATTCAATTCTAATTTTATTTATTTGAAGCAGTAAAAAGAAGAGTGACTGATAAGCCCAAAAGCTCACAAAATTGAACATTTATGAAACATCGCCTCATCATGCATTTTAACTTTTTTTTTTGATAATAATGACTGCTGAATCTATCTGATGTGGTCACTTGGACATACAAACATTATGCCATGTGTGTGGGTAACTTTTGCAAACTAATGAACAAGTGTTTGCTACTTAACCCTAAACCTCTACGCAGTGCTAGGACTTAACCTCAGCCAAAAACTCTATAGAGTGGACATCAGCACCAGCGGGGTCAAAGCCCCAGCATAAGCTCAGAGAGGTGAAAGGTCAGTGTTAGCTTCAGTGTGGGGGCGCATAGGTCAACAGCAGGGTTGGGACAGGGTCCAGCAATATTGGCAGCCAGGCAAGGGCAAGCGTGAGCTTTCAGAGGAGGTGCGCACAACCAGCGTGGCAGGATACACACCCCTACCCCCCAGCCCCTTACCTGGGCAGGCTTGAAGCTGCTGCTGTCAGGGACGGGGTAAATGTCGGGATAGGGCTGTCGATCAAAGACATGGTCCAATACCTCGAGCTGCTGTGGTGTAAAGAGTTCTCCTCGCATCTGCTTCCGCAGGAAGTCCCGCCCTGAATGGGCGTGGCCGTTCGCCAATGGAGAATCCTGTAGAGCTGGAGAGAGATTCAAACAGATTTCAAAAAGAAGCAATAAAGTACAGTGTAACTTGTAGGACATTTAAGAATAAGATTGCTTATTACGCACAAGCTTGAGTTTTAGATTTAGTGAAAATAACTATAAACAAACTTTACTTGTTTGCAGGCAAACAAGGTGCTTTATCTGATGTCCGTAGTGTAGCAATGTATAAAGCACAGCTCACACAGAAGTCAGTTTCAAACCAAGTGCGACAATGTCATGTGACCAACTTGAAAATGAGTAAAATCCACATGAGGAACTTTTTGCGCCCTCACGAGAAACTCCTGATGGCATGGATTCCATTTGGAGTGACTCTATTTCACCCCCCAAAATTCTGACCAGAAATGGTAAATTCATCAGTTTTATTGTTAGTTCATGGTAGTTAACATATGGGTGCTTCTTGAACTTCAGGCACGTTTATGTCCCAGGAGTTTATTTTTTATTTTTTTTTAATCAACAGATTTTATATCAAAACTTTATTGATGGACTCTTTCCCTTGGCCCAGAGTTTCAATATTAAAATATAACCTTAAAAAAAATCAGCATAAAAAATATTTTTAGAGCTATAATGATCTAAACAAAAGTGGATTTTTTTAAATACATTTTTTTTAAATATTATGGCCTATGGGTGAACGGCCCTCTTAACTGTTGCTTTAAATAAAGTCATCCACTTCAATCTCATTTGTTACAACAGATTTTTGGGTATCTGAAACTCTATAGCGGCATCCAAAATGGCATACACTCTGAGCAGAAATTACTTCGCAATCATTAAAAAAAGTACTACATTCGCCAAGTTAGCATTGTCACATGACCTACAGCATCAGTCGCTTTCCTGCCACAAAAAAAAAAAATAATAGTGATTTATTTCTCTTTGTCATCATGATCGTAAGGTTGGGTACTCGTACTTTTCTGGAAACTAACATACAGAGACTCAAGCACACAAACACAGATTCCTGGACTTGCGTCCTCCTCTCTGAGTGAGTGTTAAGGCAACGCGTGAGTCAGTTATTACTGGGCTGTTGAGTTTCTGAAGAGACAATTATAAGAGCTGAGAAAGCTACAGCCCTCAAATGATTACTGGGAGAGAAAAAGAGAGAGAGAGAGAGGGATGAAAAAAGAAGAATAGAAACGAAAATCCCTGATATAGAGCCAATTCATTCATTTTCTCTGAGAGGTTATTCTAGGGAGTTCGAGTAGAGGCCAGAGCAATCCCCACAAGACGAGAGAGAGAGAGAAAGAGAGATACGGAGGGATAGAAGGATAAAATGCCAGGCAGACAAAGCAGCTATCCAAACATTCCCTTTTCCTCCTTCATTTGAACTCAAATGATTACTGGGAGAGAAAAAGAGAGAGAGAGAGAGGGATGAAAAAAGAAGAATAGAAACGAAAATCCCTGATATAGAGCCAATTCATTCATTTTCTCTGAGAGGTTATTCTAGGGAGTTCGAGTAGAGGCCAGAGCAATCCCCACAAGACGAGAGAGAGAGAGAAAGAGAGATACGGAGGGATAGAAGGATAAAATGCCAGGCAGACAAAGCAGCTATCCAAACATTCCCTTTTCCTCCTTCATTTGAACACAGAAATCGATCCATTTGAATGTGAATTCAGATCCAGTTTACTGCCGTCTGCGGTTATTTAAAAGAAAGATCTGCTAGTCTCTGACTCGCTGATGGCGTGCAGGTCCCATGTGTCTCTAATACACCTCACACCAAGACTTACCTCAACAAAGCCTAAACGCTCTCTCTCTCACACACACACACACACACACAGAACAGACAAAGAGTGCATGATCTCCAGTGTTTTGACCCTCTTAATCCCAGCGGTCAGTGTGTCTGATAGAATTCAATTGATCAATCATGTCTGTGAGATGGCACCATTTCAGCAGGTTTATTGCTTTCCACTCTTCTCAAAGACTGTCCACTGACAGCATACACACACACACAAAAGATGTCTGAGAGTGTGCATCAGTGCACATACCTTGGTTATAAAAAAAAAATGTCCGTTTGTAAACTGCCACTCTCTGCAGTGTTTGTGTGCATGGTTGTTTATTTATGCATCAGTAGGGCCCAAAACACCTGAGACCGTGAGTGAAAATGCATTTATTTTTTATTTTGCAACATTTGTTTTATGACAAATTATGTTATCAGCTTAAAAATGTAATTTACATGAAATTCTGAATTTCTTTGTAATTGGTTGTCCCCCTTTTCTTTCAAAGACTGCAGCACTCAAGTTGGCATGAATTCCACAAGTTTGATCATGTTGATCATATGAATCTGCATATGGGCGTCTTTCACCCTTCGCTTAACACAAGTAAATGTGACTGTACAGTCACAAAATTCCTATTATTTCCACTTAAACTGCTGCTGCTTCAGATGTCTTCAAACATCCATATCCTCCTGGAATCAATTTAACTTGTGAAAACATAGCCATTGAATGTCAGAACAATGTTATGGACTTTTTCCAGTCGTTATTATTACACAGATATGTGTTTATCTGTGACTGTTCATGTGTGTGTTATACGTGTAACTCTTTCACACTGTCAGCCACCGTGTGTGAAATGCAATTTCGGACAGATCTGGAAGCCCACTCAGCCATAACAGAGCCAAAAGAGAGACAGAAAGAAGAGAGGTCGCCAATAAAGCTATTTTTCACCAAATTTAAACAAACATACCAGCATCACGTTTAACCAACCTTCAAGTTTCAAACCCCCCAAAACAAACCACATGCACACAAACAGACTTATTGGTCTTAGATATTCAGATGTTGGCCAGTGTTTCTCTGGCCTTTTGTCTTTCAGCCTCTGAACCTGCTATAGGGAACCACTCTCTGTAACCAGACACAATACAGCCCAGCTGCATTCAGGGTTAACCCCACTATTCACACACACACACACACAGAAGGAGAACTGAGGAGAGGCATCTTCCTTGCTTCAAAAGCAGAGACAATAGCAACAATGAGATCACCGTTGTGCCCCTCTGTCTCTTTCCATCTTCCTCTCTCTTTCTCTCAGGGGTGAGTTTGAAGGTTTTTTGGGAGCAGAGAAAACTGCTCGGTGGATTCCTTGTGCACTTGATACACGTAGTGTATGTGTGTGTCTGTGTGTGTGTGTGTGTGTGTGTGTGTGTGTGTGTGTGTGTGTGTGTGTGTGTGTG
>NW_015547662.1:4055820-4062531 GCF_001515605.1 Sinocyclocheilus anshuiensis | reverse complement strand
CTCTCTCTCTCTCTCTCTCTCTCTCTCTCTCTCTCTCTCGCTCCACCTCTCTTTCACAATCCCCACCTTATTAAAAATTTCCTCTATCTTTCAATCAGAATATTCCACAGAATGAAGGAGATAATGATTGAAATAAAACTGGACGAGAAGTGAACATATTAAATGGCAGAGAAAATGACATCTGTCTTGATGATGTCCACTGCGGATACAAACATCCAGGTCTTGTTTGTTAAATTTAACAGAATAACAACTATAAATGTGTATTTTTTGTTTTGAAGCTGTTACTTTAAAGAAAGGTTTCTTTATTGTTTCAGGGGGCAAAGAGAACATTGTCCGACCCCTCTGGCCCGTACCACAGGCCTCCTGTCTTTCTTTATTCTGTTTCTCCTTTCCTCCACTCCTCCCCTCGTCCGTTCCTCCTCTGTTCAGAGACAATGGGCAGACACAATGCTTCTGTTCTAGAGGCCCCACAAGTCAAGTTCTCTCTTTCAGATCACTTCCCCTGGGTCAAAGGGCATCAGTGGGCTTTCCCCAAACACATATACACAACACACACACACACCAAGCCGTCCAAACCCTCTGTTACTACACACACACACACACACACACACACACACACTAAGCCATCCAAACCCTCTGTTACTTCCTTTCCTGCTTGTGTGCAGCTGGAAATCATAGTGTCTTGCTTCACTAAACATGCATTTTTCTCCCTCTCCCTTTCTGAAAGCATTACCACTCAGCATAGAAATTCCTAGTATTACATAGACGCAATTTACCGAAGTATAAGAAAAATGTCTTTATTTAATTTCTCAGTTTCTTTGGACTGGGTTTTCGATACAAATTTCTCTATTTGATTCCGATTCACAAGCTCACGGTTTCATTGAAATTCATTTGGGTTTAAGTAATAATGCCCATATTTCATACACATGAAAGAAATTCTCTTTTGCTAACGGTAAATTAGACAGGACAGTGTTGCATACTAATTCAATTGAGTCATTTGTCTTTTATTCATAAAAATGATTCATTAAAAGAACTGGCTAACAAGTCATTCATTTTTGGATTTGAGCTACACTGGTAGTGCTGTTTGTTTTTGATTCACTAAAAAGACTGACTCATAGAGTATTTCGCTCCAGGAATGCTCTACACTGGTTGTGCTGTATGTGTTTGATTCACTAAAGAGAACCAGCTTATAAGACTCATCCGCTGCAAGAATCATGTACACTGGTCGCACTGTATATTTTTGAATCACTACTAAGAATCTTATTCATTGTAAGAATCAGTCTTCACAGGTTGTACTGTATGATTTGGATTCACTAAAAACAGCTGATGAAAGTCATTTGTTGCAGGAACTGGTCTACACTGGCTGCGTTTTTGATTCACTAAAGAACCGGCTCATTCGCTGCAGGAATCAGTGTATACTGACAATTCACAAAAAAGAACCATTTCAGAAGACTTCTTAATTGCAGGAATCTGTCTCTACTGGTCACGCTGTATGTTTATGGTTCACTACGAACAACTGGGTCATAAGAGTCATTTGTTTCAGGAATCAGTCAACACTGGTTGTTCTGTATGTTTTCACTACAAAGGACTCATTCATTGCAGGAATCAGTCTACACTGATCACATTGTATGTTTTTGATTCACTAATTGGAACCAGCTCATTTATTTCAGGAATCTGGCTACATTGGTCATGCTGTATGTTTTTGATTCACTAAAAAGAACTGGCTCATAAGACTCATTCATTTCAGGAATTGTTTACACTGGTCACAGTGTACGTTTTTGATTCACTAAAAAGAACCGACTCACAAGACTCATTCATTTCAGGAATCATTCACACTGGTCGCGCTGTATGTTTTTGATTCACTGGTGCACTTGTTGCGTTATATGTTTGTTTTCGTATGCAGGTCGCATACAAAAACATTTCTTTCCTTATTTGGGGTACATGTCTTGTTACTGTTTCACATTCAATACAAATGGAAAACTCACATTCAATACAAATGGAAAACTCACATTGACTCGGATGAAATATTATTTCTTTTGCTCTACAGTCTGCACACTCCTTAACGTGCCTTATGCTTTTTAAAATTTGCAAGCAGTGTAGGCTACTAGCTGCCAAATCTATCGCTCATGTTACTTTATGCCTTCAGCAAACCTATGAGAACATCCCTTGCTGCGAGCGCGTAGACACGCTCACATACTGCAAAACATCACAGCACTGACCACCTGCAGTTTCACCATGTCAATTAAACACACAAATTCATTTAGTCACCCCTCCCTCGCTGCTGGATGTGATGTGTTGCATTAATTAAAGTGGCAGACGTCGGCCTAATTGGAGCTTGGATGAACGTTGATGTGTGTGTGTGTGTGTGTGTGTGTGTGTGTTCAGCTAAGCCAGTAGTCAGCTTACAAAGTTACATTATGTTTCTTTGCATCTATAGTTATGCATGTTGTTAATTTTACCTGGAGTATTATTGTATTATATTACATACAGTATACACTGTAAAAAAGTTTGTCATTTTAATAGTAAAAGACTAACAATCCTGTGGTAAAAACCTGTCAGTTGGTTAACAGCAAATTCCTTTACTACATACGGTGAAAAACAGTAATAGATCTAACAGGGCATTTTAAGTAATTTTACAGTAAAATACTGTTAAATGTACAGACTTTGGAAACGTCTATGTAAAAATTAACAGTAATTTTTTAATTTACAGTAAAAAAAAACAGGTTAACTGATATTCCCACGATGCATGAAAATTTACATTTGATGTTATTTTAAACAGTTACTGTATGTTTCTTGTTAGTTTTTGATATCAATTATGTACATTTGAGTTTTGTTACATCTTATGTTGTTTAATTCATGTTTATTGCATTATTTTAGTGTCAATTGTATTACCATGATGGTGTTTTGTGTTTTGTGCATGATACCTCAACTGTATATCAGTACTCTACTTGTGATGAAATCTAATTTATCATTTGTCTCTTTTACCACCTATATTATTATGGAGGCTATCAGTATATTTTACAAGTACAAAACAGAGTAGTAAGATCTAATATTAACATTACATCAGTTAATGAAATTTTACAGTTTTTACTGTAAATGTAAGTTCAGTCCATTTCACCCTAAAATGTTGGTACCATTTTACAGTAAGGTTCTAGCAACCGCAGCTGCTGTTTTTGTTTTTTTGCTTTTTGTTTTTTAACCATAAATTCACGTTTTTGATTTGTTTGTTTTTTGACAGTGTATAGCTGTCAAAACTTAAATTCTTTATATTTACATATAACTACATATATTATTGCTAAAATTATACACTGTAAAAAAAAATCCATAAAAATAGGGCACAACGTATTGTATTAATATGAAGACATTTTCTGTATTTATTTTTTACTGGTGTAAAATATATAGTATATATGTGAATTTGTGTGTGTGTGTGTGTGTGTGTGTGTGTGTGTGTGTATATGTCTTTTTTTTTTTCAGTTTCAGTTATTTTAGTACCAAGTTTTAGTAACAAAACTTTTTTTTTTTATGGTTTTAATTTTAGTTTCAATTTTAGTTTTATCTATAATAACCCTGGGCAGCAAACAGAAAGGAATCTTCTATTATTGATGTCTGGTGTTTTATAAGTGGGTTACAACACACAATTCTGTGTCCACACGTAAAGCCTTCGCAAGTGAGGGGAAATTGCCCTTGAAATGAATATAGTGTGTGTGTGTGTGTGTGTGTGTGTGTGTGTGTGTGTGTGTGTGTATGTGCGTGTGGGTGACATCTGGAGTTCCCTCATGTCCTGCAGGGGTCTGCCAAGCAATGGCTTTTTAATAGACACATGTGTGCAAACACACACGCATACACTTCCACATGCACATGCTGTGCCTCTCCTGGATAGAGATGTTGATCTAAGACGTGCCAGCGGTGTCCAATCCCCCTACTGCTCTGATGCATCTGTCAGTGTTCAGCAACTTCCATCTGTGCTTGTGTGCATGTGTGTGTACATTGAAATGATGTTGTGCATAGGAATGAAAGAAAGAAGGAAGAAGAAGGCTGAATACAGGATGTAATTGATTTTTTTGTTCTGTAATTGCTTGTAGACAGAATGTCTCATTAGTTACTAAATGTCCTGCATGTAATAAACTCGCTCTGTGATGCAACAGTATTAATAATACTTAAGGCTAAGTTTAGAGTGAGTTTGGTGGAGAATTAAACGCTCAAAACCTAGGCCTTTTCAGTTCACAAAAACAAAGCACACATATAGACTTACTTTCATCTCTCTTCCGCTTGCTTGCATCGGCAGGTGAGCTGATTCCCAGAATTCCACTGATGGAGTAGGAGGAGCCTGCAGCGTCGCTGGTTACTGCGGATACCTGGGTCACTGCCACTGGAGAGGCTAGAAAGTTACAGAGAGCTAATGAAGACCACAAATGTCCTAAAACATACATGAACATGGTGGATATCATTATTGCTATTGATTGACATTCACTTTGGACTATATATGATGACAGTTTGGAGTGTCCATGATGAAGAAAAATCTTTCAAAAAATAAGTTTAAAATGCTTACACCTTGTGTTTGCAATATTTTTCCAAGCTAAATATCATGAATAAATATTATGATTAATTAATTAATTAATAGCGTTCTATAACCCAAACTAATCTTGCCTAAGCTATAAACCTTAACACACTTTTCTAATGTTCTGCGGGGGTCCTTTCTATGATAGCATTTCCTGTTTTAAGATTTTTGCCTGCATGTTGGTTGAACCCATTTTTGGATGCGCAAAATGACTTTGATTTGGCAGACAAAAGTTTTTTAAATATTAAAAAGCTGTGAGGCAGTTTTGTGACTTTTAAAAAAGAAAAAAATATTTTTTTAATAATAATTATGAACTTATGGCAAAATACTTAAAGGGATAGTTTGGGTTCACATTGACTTTCGTTTAAGAAAAAAATAAATAAACTAAACTAATAAAAAAATTAAAAAAATAAATAAAATAAAATAAAATAATAAAATAAAATAATAAAATAAAATAAAATAAAATAAAATGGGAACTGAAATGTTTGGTTACCACCATTCTTCATCTTGTAATCATTCTAATCTTCTTTTGTGTTCCAAAGAAGAAAATAAGTCAGATTTGGAACAACATGAGGGTGAGTAATAACAGAATGATAATTTTTATGATGAATTTTATGAGAATGATAATAATAGAATGATAAACTATCCCTTTAATAAAGCTTTCTTTTCAAGGCTTTTAATTTATTCATTTTTAATTTATTTATATATTTATTTATTTTCAGTAGTTGTCTTCCATTTTTTTATTCCATTTTAGTCATGCCAAAGAGCTTTCACCAAAAACCGGCTGTCACTCAATTTTGGCAACGTGTTGCTGCCCAAGGATAAGACGCTAACAAGCTAACAGCTTTTCGACATGTCTGGCTGTCTGTGAGGTCTTGGCGGTAGGGGACGAGGCCATAAAGTCTTCTCTTTGTCAACCCTTCATTCTTTCTCTCTCCTCTTTATCTCACTTCCTGTCAGCTGACGTACAGCCTGAGTGACAGTACAGTGGCCCCAAGGGGACACTAAGGTGTAGAGATGAGGCTAATCCCACATCCCAACAGACTGTGCTAAAATGGAGAAGGTGGGAAAAAAGAAAACAAATCGCTCGGAGAAAAGATAAACGCCTTTGCTCACCCGCCACTCTCGTTTGTTAAACAGGTGGAAAATGTAATGAATGCATATCCCTCAATTTTTTACTCTCGATTTATCGTTTCAATTATCTGATTCTCATATTCTTTTGCACTTTTTTTCTCCTCACGTCGAGGAATGGAAACCCTAAGTGAACGCTTTATATTCAAAATCCCTACATTTAAATTTTCCGCCTGAGTATGAGAACTATTTATCATCATAATCTGAGGGAGACGGAGAACTGGCGAGCGTTGTGCGTGCAAAATTAATTTAGATTAAGCAGAGGTGTGCGATTATGAAGATTACTGACAGTGAGACGAGCGCAGTTCAATACTTTATTAACTGCCGACATCTCAGATCATTTTTGGAGATTCCTCTTTGGTTTTTGGGGGCAGCATTGGAGTGTCAGAGCAGCAGTGCTAGATTCAAGGATTTAATCAAATGTTAAAGATTGGGGAGATCGAAATGTACAGAAATTTTTTTTAAATCACAGTCTCCTTCAGTGTCTATGATAGATACAGCCCTGCTTACATGAGTGTTACAGGGTAACTGATATATTGAAACCTTCTGGAAATAAATGTTTCTGTTAGAAAAAATGAAATTAAATGGAGAGAAAATTTGTATTTTTCTTTAGGTCTTCTGATTCTCAGTTTTTTTTTTTATTAGATCTCACATGATCTCACATGTGTTTCAGCAATGTATTAAACTGCTTAGATTTGATCATTTATTTGATCAGAAATACAATAAAATCAGTAGTATTGCCAAATAAATGTTTTCTATTTTAATATATTTTAAAGTGTCACATGGTCCTTCACAAATCATTCTAATATGCTGATTTGCTGCTTAAGAAACAGTTCAGACTTTTAAAAATGTAAAAAAAAGTTGTGCTGCTCAATATTTTTGTAGAAACCTTGATATATTTTTTTCATGATTATTTGATGTATTGATGAATAGACAAATAGAATTATAAATGCTTTGTTGAATAGAAAGTTTAAACCTTTTATAACATTATAAATGTCTTTACTGTCACTTTTGATCAATTT
>NW_015547662.1:4049577-4055704 GCF_001515605.1 Sinocyclocheilus anshuiensis | reverse complement strand
AGCTTTCAACACCTTTTTTTTTTTTTTTTTAGAAGCTCAGTTTCTCTGTTGCATTTTGAGAAATATATAGTTCATTCATGAAACTCAAGATGGCGCAGTCTGATGGGGTGTTAACGTAACTGATGATATTCAGAGAGTTAAACGACTTGGCACAAGCTGATTGGTTCATGCTGCATATGCAGCCAATGAGCTTACTGCCTTGCATTTTTATGGCTGGCTAGCATTCACTAGAGATTCCTGCAGCGCGGTTTCTCTGACCCTCCACCTTCCCCAGCTCCACCTGTATAGATCTGCTACGGGGTTATTTTATATGCTATTTGTGCAGCAGCAGTATGTCTTAGATACTCACGGCACTGTATCGCCATATGCACTGGCAGTAGCAAGTTCCTGTACTTGCTTGCAGCAGCAGCAATAATCTACAACTACAGCAATAACCAACAGCAGCAGCGAAGCAGATCTGTTCCGCCAAGACCAAATACATTAACATTGTCATATCCATCAACATGCTAAAATCTTCCGAGAGTTGTCATGATTGAACTAAAGTTTTGCATTTTGAGTAGTTTGAAATATGACAAAAGTTGATGTGAACTTGACTCTTACCTAAGTTATGGGCAGAGACAGCTCGTCCCCCCCCCCCCCCCCCCTCTCTCTCTCTCTTTCTCTCTTGCTCTCTCTCTCTGAGAAAGGTTGTCATTGTACACATGCTGTTGAACCAGTCAGCTGGACACTGCTCATGAATATGTGTTTCTTTTTCCCGTTGTTTTCCTTTATCCACGTCTCTCTCCCTCTATTCTTTCTATCTCTTCTCTGTGCATTGCTCTGTCCCTTTTCTAATCTACTGATCAGCTAGTTCTCAAAAACTTAATGGTTTGTGGACATTTACAGTACCATCCAAAAGTTTGTGGTCAACATTTTTACATGTTTTTGAAAGTCTGTTATACTCACCAAGGATGCATTTATTTGAAAAAAAAATTAAATACAGTAAAAACAAATCTGTAATATTGTCAAATATTATTACAATTTAAAACAACTGTTTTCTTTTTGAATATATTGTAAAATGTCATTTATTCCTGTGATCAAAGCTGAGTTTTCAGCATCATTACTCCAGTCTTCAGTGTCACATGATCTTCAGAAATCATTCTAATATGCTGATTTGCTGCTCAAGAAACATTTATTATTATCAATGTAGAAAACGATTATGCTGCTTCATATTTTTGTGGAATCTTTCTTCTTTCAGGATTCTTTCATCAATAGAAAGATAAAAAGAACAGCATTTATTTGAAATGTTTTTTTTTTTCAGTAAATGGCTTTACTTGTCCTTTATCTTCCAGATAAAAAAACAAAAATAAATCTTCCTGACCCCAAACTTTTGAAAAGTAGTGTACACAAGTAAACTTCATGCACACACTAAACTATTTTAGAGTGAATTATTCATCTTAAAAAGTTCCACTTCCATTGACACTGTGAAAAATCAAGTAGACAGAAATGTTTGTGTCGGGTTAAATTGCTGATTTTTCCAGTGCGCACACACACACACCTGTTGATTGAGCTGACGCTGGGCACGCTGTCATTGTCACACACTCTCTCTGCCAGCAGTCTGTCTCGGATCTCCCAGGCAAACATGGTAGGGTTTTGGCGTTTGTAATCAGCGATTTTGTCAACGACTTTGGGTGTAGCAACCTTTGGTTTGGAGCCTCCGATCACAAAGTGACAGTTGTATATATATATTTTTTTTTTGATCAATTTGATGTATATTTCTTACAAAATAATAAAATCTTACTGACCCCTTTGAATGGTAGTGTACATTATGATATACATTTTGCTCTTGCTGGTGTTTTATAAAGCATAAAAGGTTATGCATTGTAGTGATTTTTACCAAGGTTAAGGGGGTTTTAGGTGCTCTGATTCATCTCTTGTGACTAACTGCTTTAGTTTAGTTAAGGTTCAACACACAAACATAAACCAAAAGCAAGCTCATAAAGCACAGGCATGAAATGCACACCAAAATGAACGTGCAGAAAATTCCCTCATTACCAAGAGAGCAGAGTTAGTCATACGCCTTATTTACTCAAACCTCACTTGCAGCCCACATATTAGTGTGTTTTCTGCCTGAGCAGTAAGAGGGAGGGAAGATATTACCGCACACACACACACACACCGAGCGCCGTAGTAACGGTTGAGTGAGTTGGACCGGGGCTGGGGGAAGAGGGCTGAGGCAAAGGAGAACAATGGGAAACACATTTTTTTGATATAGCTAAAGGCTCTAGCACTAATCCACACCTTTATCCATTCAAATTCTGTCCTCCCCCTTAACCCCTTCCTCCCTCTCCTCCTCTCTTTCCTGCTCTCTCTCTCCTTCTCTCTGTCCTTCCAGCCATCCCTCCCTCCTCGGCAGACGTATGGTGCCAGTGTCATTTTGATGCAAATGTAAAATGTGATGAATCTTTTCTTTTTTGTCCCAGAAGGACAGAAAGAAAAGACGGCGCTTTGACTTTGGCTTCAGTGTGAATTTTTGAATTTCAACGTGTCTTCTTTGAAAGGAAGCGCTGAGTCAGCCTCGAGTTGAACCGACGGCAGAGGGAATATCAAGCGAACGGACAGCATTCATCGGTGTATGGATATTTCAGAAACTGATATTTATTATGGATTAAGTTAAAGTTGACTTGATGAAAGAACGGAAGGAGGGTTGGAAAGCATTTAAAGGCAAGACTCCAAACACATACTGGCCCCACCGTTTGAATGCAATAGAGGACATTAAGCTGGTTTCCCAGGCAAAGACTAAGCCTAGTTGTGGATAAAATAGCACTGGCAATAGAGATTCTCCAATCAAAATTATTTTCAGTCTGAGACTAGGCAAACTCTGTGTGTGGGAACTAATCCATGGTGTCCGATAGCGCAGACTACAAACACATTTCACCAACATTACATTGCCAATAGATTGTTCTATGAAATAATCATAAAATATCTCAAGAAACTAAGATATTATTTGACCTCTCTGAGGTCATTTGACCTCTATACTAACACATGAAAAGTCCAGCATGTCTAGTCACATGTTTGCCAATAGTTGTAAGACTCATTGTCTCTTAATTATAATATAGTACAACTCAAATGCTAATCTGTTTACAGCTTGAGAAGTGAACAAAAAAAATCTTCTACACTATTTTTGTATAATACTGTTTTAAAAGATGTCTCTTCAATATAAAATAATGGTTTCTATTTTAATATCCTTTCAAATATAATTAATTTTTGTGATGCAATGCTGAATTTCCATCAGCCATTACTCCTTACTATACTATAAACTAAAAAGTTCCACTTCCATTGACACTGTGAAAAATCAAGTAGACAGAAATGTTTGTGTCGGGTTAAATTGCTGATTTTTCCAGTGCGCACACACACACACCTGTTGATTGAGCTGACGCTGGGCACGCTGTCATTGTCACACACTCTCTCTGCCAGCAGTCTGTCTCGGATCTCCCAGGCAAACATGGTAGGGTTTTGGCGTTTGTAATCAGCGATTTTGTCAACGACTTTGGGTGTAGCAACCTTTGGTTTGGAGCCTCCGATCACCCCTGGTCTGATGCTGCCTGTTTCATAGTACCTGAGGAGCAGAGATAGAGAGCTGTACATCACCAGGCAAGATATACAGAGAGTTAGAACATATGCTTATCCAGCGCCGTAGGTCTGTAGAATCTTGCAGTCAGCGCACAGTTGCTTACTAATCACACAGACGCAGAGAACAACGCATACCTTTCACAAACCTGCAAAAAACATCAATCTGTTCAGCCTATTTACAAAAAAACGCCACAAATGAGCACCATCAAGGCTTATATTTTAGGCATACACACAGGAATTACAAAACAGATCCTGGTATAAATTCTGATTGGATGAGAAACAACAAAGCCATGCAGATAAACGCATACCTGTGACCACACACTCTGTATTAATGCTGTATTAAGATACTTGGCAAGTGTAAACAGCTTATATTTAAGCAAATGATGATGGTGAAATAATTGTTAGTTTAAGTTGTTGTTGTTGCTATTATATCGTTAATTTTAATTAATTAGTAATAATACATTTATTGAAAAATCTAAAATAATCATTATTTTAAATGATTAATATTAATAAATAATTATTCTAATATGCTTATTTGGTGCTCAAGAAACATTTATTATCAGCAAACGTTGAAACAGTTGTGCTGCTTAACATTTTTGTGAAAACTGATCATTTATTTTCAGGATTCTTTGATAAATAGAAAGTTTAAAAAAACTGCATTTATTTGAAATAATTTGGAGCTTCTAATATGCTGATTTATTATTAGAATTATCAATGTTGGCAACAGTTGTGCTGCCAAATATGTTTTTTGGAAACTGCGATACTTTTTCAGGATTCTTTGATGAATAAAAAGTTAAAAAGACCAGCATTTATTCAAAATATAAATCTTATCTAACAATATAAATCTTTGCTATCACTTCTTAACAATTTAACACATCCTCGCTGAATAAAAGTTTTAATTTCTTTCAAAAAAAAGAAAGAATACAAATTTACTGACCCCAAACTTTTGAACTGTAGTGTATATTGTTAGAAAAGATTTCTATTTTAAATAAATGCTCTTCTTTTTGACTTTTTATTCACCAAAGAATCCCGAAAAAAAGTATCACAGGTTCCAAAAGAATATTAAGCAGCACAACAGTTTCCAGCACTGATAATAAATCAGCATATTAGAATGATTTCTGAAGGATCATGTGACACTGAAGACTGGAGTAATGCTGCTGAAAATTCAGCTTTGATCACAGAAATAAATTATATTATAATGTATATTAAAATAGAAAAACAGTATTTTACATCATAATAATTTTTCACAATATAAAACTTTTTCTTGTATTTTTGATCAAATAAATGCAGCCTTGATGAGCATAAGAAACTCCTGTAAAAAAAACATTAAAAATCGTTCTGATCCCAAACTTTTGACCGGTAGTGTATATATATCAATAAAATATAAAATGTATTTTAAAGCTGAAAATTCAGCTTTGCCAAGTCTTCAGTGTCTGATCCTTCAGAAATCATTTTAGATAGTGGTGCTCAAGAAAGATTTGCTGCTCTGGATACATTATTATCAATTCTGAAAAAAAGTTGTGCTGTTTTAATATTTTTTGGAAAGCATGATACATTTTGTCAGGATTCTTTGATGAATAGGAGTTAAATAGAAAAGCATTTATTTGAAATATAATTTTTTTAACATTAGAAATGTCTTTACTTTGATCAATTTAATGTGTCCTTGCTGAATAAAAACATTTAAAAAAAAAAAAAACTTTTGAATGTTAGCATATGAAATAATATTTTAAATAATATATCAATGTTTTAAATAATATATACAGCATTAGAATATGGACGTAATGGAATCCACACAGTTGGTGGTACTATTGTGATACTGAATGGTAAGCATATACTACATGTACCATGGCAATACTATTTTTATTACATGTTATATGCAAGGTACTTCTCTAAAAAAAAAAAAAACATATGTAGGCTACTATGGTATTTTTGGTACTGTTTTGTTAGTGATGTGAGCTCAAAAGTCGTCTTCACTTGTCTTGACGAGAAGCAGAACTCACCTGCCCAGTATCTTGCTGACGCAGCCGTGGCTGACCCGGAGCTGGCGGGAGATGTCACACGGACGTACGCCCTGATGGGCCAACTCTACTATCCTCTGCCTCACCACGTCAGGCAAGGGCCGCCCGTTCACAAACACCCCACCCAGCTGATTCACTCCTCCATGCCCTGCAGACACAAACAGCAATAAAATGAACCTGAGAAAATCATATCTTCCTTAAATACAGAAGCTGACACATAGTGGGCAAAAAAGAGCTGCTGTCTCATTTTAGTGTGTGTGTGTGTGTGTGTGTGTGTGTGTGTGTGTGTGTGTACTGGTTTATATATTCTGGTGGGGACTTAAACGTGACTACACACAGACTCATGGGGACTGGTGTCATGGTGGGGACCTAAATTGTGGTCCCCACGGGTACAAAAGCTTATAAATCATACAGAATTAAGTTTTTTGAAAATCTAAAAATGCAGAAAGTTTCCTGTGAGGGGTAGGTTTAGGTGTAGGGTTGGTGTAGGGCAATAG